>NC_143575.1:17264320-17568589 GCF_048544385.1 Mastigoproctus giganteus
TCTGACTGCACAATTCCCCAGGTCTTATTCATTTTTCAGCGAACTTCATATTGGAATGTGCAGTTACGGGTCATTCATTTTCATTACCCCAAGTGTAGTATCATACAGTTGGCACATTGATCTGAGATTACTGTTACAACATTAATTTTTAATTACCATTCCTTGACCAATCTGCCTTTACCACTGCAAATGTAAACATTGAGCCTGATATACCTTCATCAATATCAATAATAAATATAGAAAACAACAATGGGCCCACCATTGAACCCTGAGGGGCACCACTAATAACATTAATACATAAAGAGTAGCATCCATTAATAACCACTCTTGTCCTCTCCCACTCAACCATCCCTTTATCCATAGCACTAACCTGCTCTAATGCCACACTATTCCTATTTGTAAAGCAGTCTTTTATATGTACAACAGTGTAAAAAGCTTTCCTGGAAATTTTTCCTTTATTTTGTATGGAAGAAACTAAAGCCTTGAGGTTTCAGTAGTCTTATCTGTAAATTGCATGTATTCTGCATTCCCTTTGCAGCTTTAATAGATGAAAATCACAAGTTCCCATGAGAAAAAAACCCTACATCTCTCTTCTAAGGCTAACTAACCTTGCAAGAAGAGGAAGATGAATGAATAGGAAATTGGCATAAAATAGGCTTTGGCTTCAATATATTTGTGCCTCTATGGGAAAACGGTTACCAAATGGTAATATGTTGATAAGGTGAATAACTTTTTCAACATATCATACAATTCTACAGAACTTGGATCTGAATTCAAAATCACTGACCAGAACCAGCAGTGGATCCTTGGGTAAATTGATGATTTTGCCAAATGAAAAGAATTTAGTTGAGCTTGATAGTGTTGTCACAGAATATACCCAATTTATGGATATTGTATATGATGATGATGCCATGTAGTCTTATTTGCTTTGCTGTAAAGCAACAGAGCGAGTCACAGTCCAATTGCAAATGGCCAAAAATTAAACTTGGTGTTCACTGAATCAACAAATTTGTGCCAACAAAGAGAAGAAATTCCTCCATAATTGTGTGAGTATGCCTGAATATAATATAAAAATTGCTAATTAAATTATGGATAGATAACCTTTGTCTTTTTTTTTTTTTTTAGAATTCATTAGACCAGGGTAGCCCAAAGATTGGTGTTGTAGGTGGAGGTTCAACTGAACAGATGTTTAAGGTAAGCCTCAAGGTTTAAGGTTTATTTTTAAACTGAATGGAAATGCTATTATATTTTTCAATAAAATGTACTATTTGTAATATTTTCATCCATGATGATGTATGTCTGTGGGAACATACTACCCATGCCGGCTACATATTGAATCAAATTTACTTAAGTATTATTTGATGTACAGTCACCCCCCAACTTACGTAAGGGTTGCGTTCCGCAGAACCCTACATAAGTCAGAATTTCCCCCATGCTTGTGCAGCACTCGCCGAATCAATTGACTCAAAAAAGAAATGTTCGATGAACGTATAAATAGAATTATTTATTGTATTTATTTGAATTTTTATCTCATGCGCAGGAAATATTACAAAAGCATGCAATTTAAAAAATTTCAAAATTATAAAATTACAAAAAAAAGAGAGGGAGACAGGCATAAAATCAGCAAGTTTAACATGTCGAGCATTATTGCCAGAATCGATGTCTTCAGCTGATAAGTACACCTCTGTGGAGGTTGACGGCTGTGGAGTTTTAGAAAGAGTAGGCTGCTCAACCTTATGAAAGAACATATTAATGGATGACTGGACAGTGGCTTTTTTTTTTCTTTTCATAGTAGATTTTGTTGTAGCAAGCAAGCATATCATTCACCCCTCTGTTAACTTTTAAGAATTGTTCACTGTCAGGATCCATCTTCTCAGACCTCGCCATTGCCGATGCAATTTCACGAAATGCCATTGCCATCTCTCTGGTGATGAAGCATCTCGGCTCCTCATTTGGTTCATCTTGAGCTTCATCAGCATTTTCTTCTTTCACTATCGCTGCCTGCAAGTCAATAAGTTCTTCATTAGATAATTCCTTCTCTTCTTCCTCTATTAACTCCTCCACGTCTTTGGCATCAACCTCCAACTGAAGTAGTTCTGCAACTGTTGCAATCTTATCTGTAACCTCTTCATATGATTCGTCCTTTTCAAATCCTTCGAAGCCTTTTTTACATGCCGTGGGCATATTTTCTTCCATGCGCCATTTAAACAACTTTTATTAATTTCAGCCTAGGCCTTATTAATGTTTAAGATGGCATGGTAAATATTGTAAGATTTCCAAAATTTTCTTAACATAAAATTTTTCTCGTCTACTGCAGACAATGCCTGAGCAAATGTTGTGCTTAAATAGTATGCTTTTAAATTTGAAATAACACCCCGTTATTTGGATGAGTGAATTTGTGTTTGGTGATAGAAATATGACTCTCACATTTGAATTGAAATCATCTAGATGCAGTGGCATATCCAGGTATCATTGTACGGGGGGGGGGACATGGCACCAAGATTGAGTTTTTTCTTAGAACACCTCCTGCATTCTTTTTCTTTAGTTTAAAATTTTTGGTTAAGGGGGGCATATACCCCATCTGCCCACCCCCAAATACACCCTTGTCTAGATGCGTAGGATGTTGAGGAGCATTATCTAATAGAAGCAAAATCTTGAAAGGAATGTTGTTTTTACACTATTTTTCAACCTCTGGAATGAAGCAGCATTTAAACCAATCCTTGAAGAGAGAGAGAGAGATATTGTTATCTATGCTCTCTGGTTTGATCGGAAATGCACTGGTAGGGTGGCTTTATCGATGCCTTTAAATGCATAAGGATTTCCAGAATGGTACAAAGCAGTGGTTTTAATCTGTAATCTCCCACTGCATTAGCCCCAAGCAAGAGCGTGACCCTATCTTTTGAAGTCTTAACACCTGGCATTGTTTTTTCCTCTTTGGCAATGTATATTCGATCCGGCATTTTTTTACAATACAGAGCAGTCTCGTCAAAGTTAAAACTTTGCTGCATTGCCTTCATCAATAATTTTTTCCAACACATCACAAAATTTCTCTGCAGCTGCAGAATCGGCACTGGCAACTGTGTTTTAGAAAAATATCACAAAAGCGTTCAAAATTGATTCTTATAATGGTATATATGATAACAATGAAAGTGTAGTGCAATTTCCATTATAAAAATGATCTTCTAGAGAGATAAATAGCTTAGTAATATAACGAAATTTTCAACTTCCAAGAACTTGGAATGAATTACAAAAAAAAAAAAAAAAAAAAAGAAACAAATAAAACACAATGTGTTAATGGGTTCACATTACGATATTTTTCACAATACCTCCATTTATCCCTACAGATGCAAAATACATTTCCATATATTTTTTCGGTTTGCACCGGCTGGCAAAAACTTACGTAAAGTCAAATTTGCATAAGTCGAGTATTTCGTAAGTTGAGGAGTTCTTGTATGTCTATGCATATTATAGTGCAGACACCTAACTTTTTCTTTTTTTTTCAGCTAGGAGTCAAAAGAGATAAAATTCTGAAGGTTGTTACAGGCAGCAATAACGGCTCATACCATTAATTATTCATTTTTAAAAACAGTTTTAATTTTCTTTATCGACGTTTATATGTACAGTTTAATTTTTTTTTATTTTAATTCAACAAAAAATCTTGCAATTATTACATAATACTAATAACATTCCTATTATAAGATTACAGCAGGGCCCCCACTTTATGACATTCCACTGATACGGCAGTTTTCAATTACAGTATATCCATGTTAGCATTAGTAGATGCATATGGGTGCCTCCGTAGCCAGGTGGGAAGGAGCAGCAGTGCATAGCACACGCTTCTTGATGAGACCGGTGTTCGAGCCCATGACCACCAAATACGGTGGATGTGGAAAGGTCAGGTAATGACCAGCACATATCCCCGGAGCAATATGGCCTTAGTTGCTAATGCTCCTAAAAACCAAACAACAACAAACAACAGATGCATATGACGCAAGAGAGCAAGCTTATGCAGCATCAGCCAAAAAAAAAAAAAAAGTCTCCCATTTCACCCCTCCATTTGTTTCAAATGCCTATCCAGCTCAGCCTTAAATTTATTTAGTCTATCAGCTACCACAACAAAAGATGGAAGTCTGGAAGTTTTTTCCACCAAACAACTACCTGCTGGCTAAAGGCAAGTTTCCGCACATCTATTCTACAACTATCTTTCCTCAATTTGAAACTTCAGGTTCTTAGACTGGGCAAGAGGAAGAATCCCATCAGCATTCAGCTTGCTCAACCCATTCAAGGCATTATACACCTCAATCAGATCACCTTGCAGATGCCTACTCTCCAGGTGCTGCAATTTGCAGAACCTCAGCCTTTCTTGGTAAGCGCACCCCTTTGTACCCCTCACCAATCTTGTTGCCCTTCTTTGTACTCGTTCTAGCAAATCTACATCCTTCCTAAAATGACACCTCCAGACCTATACACAGTACTCTAGGTGTAGCCTGACCATTCTCTTGTATAACAGGATAATCAATTCCCTGTCCCTGCTAGCAAAATTCCTATATATCATTGACAAGACTGATTGACCTGCCCTGGCAGCCCATCTGCACTACTCAGCAAACTTCATATTTGGCTGCACAATTACCCCAGGTCTTTTTCACTTTCCACTTCCATTTCTCTTCGGTTATTGCTACCCATATGCAGTACTTTGCATTTGTCAGTGTTAAACTTCACTTGCCACTTCTTAGCCCATTTGCCCAACTTATCTACATCCGGTTGGAGTAGCTTACTCTCGTTAACAACCCTGCCAACCTTTGTATCATCTGCAAACTTGGACATTAAACCCGATATACCTTCATCAATATCATTGATAAATACTGAAAACAACAATGGGCCCAACACTGAACCTTGGGGAACTCCACTAATAACATTTGTCCACGAAGAGCAGCGTCCATTGATTACCACTCTCTGTCATCTCCCACTCAACCATCCCTTTATCCATTGTCGCAACTTACCCTTAATGCCATACCTCAGACAGTTTTTAAATTCTGTACTGTGGAATCAACTGACGATGTTACCAACAGTAAATTCTAAGTGGGAAGCATTCAAGGAATTAATCGTGGATGCTACTAAAAGTTTCATACCTATTAAGAAATATTGTTCAAGGTACCTAAATGGTTATCAAATGAACTAATGAACTAACAACTATCTTTCCTCAATTTGAGACTCGTGACACAGAAGAAAAATGCATGGGATGCATATAAATTTATGCATATAAATAAATTATCAAACGACTCAGAAGCCTATGGCAGATATAAGCTAGTCTGTAATCAGGTCACAAAGGAGGTTAGGCAGGCAAAGGCAGATTACGAGAAATCTTTGGCAAAAGATGCTAAGAGAAACAGCAAGGATTTCTTTACTTATATAAACCCTAAAAGGAAGGGGATAAATCTGATTGGTCCACTTGATATTGATGGTTCCACTGTTGATGATCCTGCTCAGATAGCAAACAAACTAAATGAGTATTTTGCATCTACATTCACACACGAGGAGTTATTAAGGTACCTGGTGTGGATGGGATCTATCCAGTTATATTAGAGGTGGCAGCAAAGCAACTAAGCAAACCCTTAGCCACAATTATGAGAGCATCCTTGGATTTAGGGGAAGTCCCCACAGACTGCAGATGTGCAAATGTATCCCCAATTCACAAGGGGGGGGGGATCCAAGGGTGACACGAGTAATTACAGACCAGTTAGTTTAACTTCTGTTCCAGGTAAAATAATGGCGTCACTGGTTAAAGATGCATTGCAGGATCATCTAGACAAGACTGCAGCAATAATTCAGACACAGCATGGGTTTGTTAAGGGAAAGTCTTGTCTGACAAATTTGATAGGATATTATGATGTGGTTACAAAGAAACTGGATGCAAAAAAGTAATCCTGATATCATATATTTGGATTTCAGGAAAGCTTTTGAGACTGTTGCGCATGGAAGACTATTGTACAAATTGGAGCAGAATGGTATTAAGGGTAAGTTGCTACAATGGATAAAAGGATGGTTGAGTGGGAGAAGACAGAGGGTGGTAATTAATGGGTGCTGCTCTTCGTGGACTAATGTTATTAGCGGAGTCCCACAGGGTTCAGTGTTGGGTCCTCTGTTGTTTTGTATATTTATCAATGATATTGATGAAGGTATATTAGGCTTAGTGTCGAAGTTTGCAGATGATAGAAAGGTTGGCAGGGTTGTTAATGACAGTAGTGGCAGTGTGCTTCTGCAACAGGATCTAGATAATTTGGGCAGATGGGCTAAGAAGTGGCAACTGAAGTTGAACCTTAACAAATGCAAAGTACTGCATATGGGTAGAAGTAACCCCAGAGAAATGTACCAACTATGTGGTATTACATTTAAGGTGGTAGAAAAATGAAAAAGACCTGAGAGTAATTGTGCAGTCAGATGTGAAGTTTTCTGAGCAATGCAGACAGGTTGCCAGGGCAGGTCATGGGGTTTTGTCAATGATATATAGGAATTTTGCTAGCAGGGAAAATGAGGTGATTGTCCCTCTGTATAAGGCAATGGTCAGGCCACGCCTTGAGTACTGCTTACAGGTCTGGTGGCCTCATTTTAGGAAGGATGTAGATTTGCTTGAGTGTGTACAGAGAGGGGCAACAAGATTAGTGAGGAGAATGAAGGGATCCTCTTACCAAGAGAGGCTTAAGTTCTGCAAATTGCATTGGCTGGTGACTAGACACCTGCGCAGTGATCTTATTGAGGTGTATAAAGCCTTGAATGGGTTGACCACACTGAATTCTGATGGAATCCTTCCACTTGTTCAGATTACGAACCTAAGGGGGCAAAAATTGAAATTGAGGAAGGACAGATGTAGAATAGATGTGAGGAAATTTGCCTTTAGCCAGCAGGTGGTTAATTGCTGGAACAAACTTCCATCTGTCGTTGGGGAAGTAAATAGGTTAAATAAATTTAAGGAGGAACTGGACAGGCATTTGGAGGGAATGCTGCGATTTTTTTTCTTGTTGATGCTGCATAAGCTCATACACTTGCTTTCTTGCATCACATGCCACTACTACTCTCCAATTTGTACAGCAGTCTTCCATGTGCAACAGTATCAAAAGCTTTCCTGAAATCCAAGTATATGATATCGAAATTATTTTTGGCGTTCAGTTCCTTTGTGACCACATCATAGTATCCAATCAAATTGGTCAGACAAGACCTCCCTTTAACAAACCCATGCTGTATCTTACTATTACTGCAGTCTTGTCTAGATGATCCTACAATGCTTCTTTAACCAGTGATTCCATTATTTTTCCCAAAACACAAGTTAAACTAACAGGTCTGTAGTTACTCGTCAGATTTTGAACCCCCTTTGTGAATTGGTGATACATTTGCACACCTCCAGTCCATGGGGACCTGCCCTGAGTCCAAGGAAGCTCTCTAATAAAAATAAATTTTGTTTATACTCCGGCACGACAACCAAGTCAGTAGAGTTTACAATAAATCATCAAAACAAATATTTATCGAATTTGTAGTCACGGACTTGAACCCCGGTCCACTCAAAGAACGTGTGTTATGCACTCTTGTCCATGACCACTCGGCTACGTCAGGCCAAAATAATGGCTAAGGGTTTGCTTACTTCTTTTGCTGCCTCTTTTAATATAACTGGATAGATCCCGTCCACCACAGGTGCTTTCCTTATGATTAACTTCAACAATTTTCCTCCACTTTGCTCTCAGTTATTACACAATCACTTAGTTCCCTGTTAGAGTTTGATAAACTTCTGGCACTTCTCTCGTTGAATAACTCCTCATGTGTGAATGTAGATGCAAAATACTCATTCATTTTATCAGCTACCTGAGCATGTTCATCAATAGTCAACCCATCTATGTTAAATGGTCCAATCTGATTCATCCCTTTCCTTCTAGAGTTTACATAAGTAAAGAACTCTCTGCTGTTTTTCTTTGCATCCTTTGCCAAAGATTTCTCGTAATCTGCCTTCACCTGCCTAACCTCCTTTGTGACTTGATTACACACTAGTTTATACCTGCCATAGGCTTCTGTGTCACCTGATACTTTATATGCATCCCATACATTCTTCTTCTCTGCAACAAGTCTCATTAATTCATCAGACATCCATTTAGGCCTAAACCTTGAACAGTATTTCTTAGTTGGAATGAAAAGCCTAGTAGCTTCCAAAATTAAGTCCTTGAAGGCTTCCCATTTAGAATTCAACGTTGGTAACATCATCAGTTGATCCCTGTACAGAATTTAAAAACTGTCTGAGACCTCTGTAGTCACCTTTACAAAAGAAAAAGCTCTTCCATTTAACCTTGATGGTAGTTACATCATTAAGTAATTCCCACATCAGTACATTGTGATCACTGTCACCCACTGATTCCTTTATCTGCAAATTCTTAATGCATGAATAACACTGCTGATAAGCAGATCAAGAGTATTACTCCCTCTGGTTGCCTCTCGAACATGTTGCTGTAGGAAACAGTCATCCAATAAATCCATAAAAGCCTTGCTAGTGTGCGAGTGACCAATCAACAAGTTCCAGTCAATATCTGGAAAGTTAAAATCCCCCATTATAAGACATTCTCATTTACTGGCCCGTTCTTTCTCTGACCAGTTGCTCATTATACTCATCAGATTCATTCAGCCTATAACACACACTTTTCATTTTTCCTTTCCCAGTGCTTATTTCACACCAAACAGACTCAACACTGCATTGTCCACCAACATCAATTGGATGCACTTCCTTAGATTTTATGTGTTTCTTAACTAACAGCATAACCGCTCCTCCCTTTCTGGCCTGTCTATCCTTCCTGTACACATTGTACTCTCCAAATTTCACTTCTGCACTGCTTATATCTGTGACACCAAATCTCTGCTATCCCAACAATATCTGCTTTTGATGTCTTGACTAACACTTCAAGCTCATCAAATTTATGAACTATACTCCTAGCATTGATGTACATGCACCTGTTCCTACTCTTAGTTACAAAGAAATGTAATCAGAGAAATTCTTATAGGCCAGTTGGTGCTGTTAGTCAATCTCAGGTAGAGTAAACAAGCATTTTCCAGATGAGTTATTCTGGATTTGCAGCTCACACATGTAAACTGGCCTGTAAACTCACATTTGTACAAGCATGATACACGAAATACTACATGAATTGGTGCACTGCAGGACCTGGGATGGACTAGAGCGCACTGGTATGTTGTCCAGTTTGTCACGTGCATCAATAATGTCATGTACATACTTGATTATAGATATAATGCAACTCCAACATAACATGGGTGTCAAGGACAACTTTAATACCCGCATTATATGCAAAGCATGTTTTACTTAGTAAATAAATACTTTATTTACTAAGTAAGGACTTATTTATGGACTTTTATGCATCTGTTCTGAAATAGTCATGTAATTTAGTTTGCCAGAACTGATGACATTTTTTCAGTACGTAATTCGTTAGTAGTAATCAGATGCAATAAATAAAGATGTTCAAAATCACTTTGATGTTTTAACCATGCCATCACCTCATTAATGTTTTCAAGCACTTTATTAATTTCTCGTGCTTTTTCCTCACACAAGTTGTCCACATTATCTTCTGGGTCATCCCCTATGTCACTGGCCTTCTGTTTGTCGATTGCCTTCCTGCTGTTCACAGAGCTGCGATTTTTTTCTTCACTCAGGCAATGCACAACTGGAACTTCTGCATCCACCTTAATACAAGCAGCTAGGTCATTTGCTCCAAGGCTGCCACCAAATATGTTACAAGTGGCATTTGCTTCTGAAAATGCTGCTAATAGTCTTTTTCAATACATTTTTTCCAGCCGTTTTCAGTTGCTGTTGAGCTTACTTTGTCCCACACTAATCCAATATTATATACATTTTTCAGTGTTAAATGTTTTCAGACACTGTGGAATTTGAATTTATGAATTCACAACACAAGCAAACAGCTCACAATAGTAAGATTTGAAGCCTTGAAATAATGCCCAGATTCATGGGCTGAATTAGTGTAGTTGTGTTCCTTGGCAGCTCTGATCTTGCCACCTTTTGATTTCAGGACATCAGCTGGCTAGTGATCCAATAGTAACAAAGCCTTTTCTTCAAGTTTTTGGAAAGCAGTTGGTGTCTCACCAATGGAACAGATTCACTTTCGAACCATGAAACAAAATTATCCCTTGTCATCCAAGCATTAGAGCTATTTTTATAAATCACTGGTAGAGATTTCATATTGATGTGCTTAAAACACCAGGGACTTTGACTTTTACCAATGCTTTAGCTTTTGATTTCCAGTCTTGTTTGTGCACAGAAACACAGTAATTCTCTCTTTATTAGTTTACATGCCACTTTGTTGGGTGCATTTTTTAATATCCGGTGACATGTCAGGGAGTTTATAGTACAGCACTGTTTCATCACAGTTGTACAACTGTTAATCTGCGAATTGCATTATGCAGAAATTCAAGAAATGCTTCTGCTACTGTAATATCACCAAATGCAAATTCACCTATAAGACTAATCTGGGATATTCTATGATGAGCCTTCCATCTCCAAAGCTTCAAATGTGTTATCATCTCCACCAAGTAGCTTATGAAATTTAGATACCTGTTCTTTCAAAATTATCCCATTTATTGGTACTCCACTAAACTTTTGTAGAAACCACTTGTATAAGCATTGGTCTACATCACTTTACACAACATCTAGTGTTCTTTCTTTGGTCTGCTTCCTCTTCTACTGAAGCTACTAATGAATGCAATCTTTCTTCCTCTTTCATCCAGCCATGATTGTTTCTTCTGAAATTCTACACTTCTGAATATACTGCATTTTGTTTTGCCACTCTTAACTCTTTCAATAATCTTTAATTTTTTTTCAACTCTATAGTTTTTTCTTTTGGTGGCCATTAATTCATTCCTACTGATTTACTAATTTTGTCTTGTATTCAATTCTGATGCCCTACAATTTACCATGTTTTAATAGTAATAGTGGAATGTGATGCAAGAAAGCAAGCGTATGAGCTTATGTAGCATCAGCCCAAAAAAAAAAAAAAAAAAAAAAAAAAATTCACACAACCATTCCCTCTAAAAGTTTGTCCACTTCTTCCTTGAATTTATTTAAGCTGTCAACTTCCACAATGACAGATGGAACTTTGTTCCAGCAATTAACCACCCACTGGCTAAAGGCAAATTTCTGCACATCTATTCTACAGCTATCTTTCCTCAATTTGAATTTATGCTCCCTTAGGTTTGCAATATGAGCAAGCAGAAGAATCCCATCAGAATTCAGCATGCTCAACCCATTCAAGGTCTTATACACCTAAATCAGATCACCGCACAGGTGCCTAGTCTCCAGTCACTGGAATTCGCATAACTTAAGCCTCTCTTGGTAAGAGGACCCCTTCCCTCACCCATCTTCTTCATGAAGATTGGTGAGAGAAGGGGTCCTCTTCTTCAAGATTCTTCATGAAGACTCCAGACCTGTACGCAGTACTCAAGGGGTGGCCTGACCATTGCCTTACACAAAGGGATAATCACCTTTTCCCTGCTAGCAAAATTCCTGTATATCATTGACAAAATCCCATGACCTGCTCTGGCAGCCTGTCTGCATTACTCAGAAAACTTCATATCTGACTTCACAATTACTCCCAGGTCTTTTTCATTTTCTACCACCCTAAGTGTAGTACCACACAGTTGGTATATTCCTCTAGGGTTACTTCTACCCATATGCAGTACTTTGCATTTTTCACTGTTAGACTTCAGTTGCCACTTCTCAGCCCATCTGTCCAAATTTTCTAGATCCTGTTGCAGTAGCACACTGCCATTACTGTCATTAACAACCCTGCCAACCTTTGTATCATCTGCAAACTTCGACACTAAGCCTGATATATACCTTCATCAATATCATTGATAAATATACAAAACAACAGTCCATGAAGAGCAGCATCCATTGATTACCACACTCTGTCTTCTCCCACTCAACCACCCTTTTATCCATTGTAGCAACTTACCCTTAATACCATTTTGCTCCAGTTTGTACAGTAGTCTTCCATGCACAACAGTGTCAAAAGCTTTCCTGAAATTCAAGTAAAATCAGTCCTCGTATAACATGATAGTTGTGTTCCTAGAAATCCTCGTGTAATGCAAAATCATGCAATATAAATAACAGGCCCTATGGGAAAAATAGGGTTAGGTGCCAACCACCCAAGATTGAACACACATTTTTAACCAAAATATTAACCAAAACACATAAACAAAGCTGCGCGCATATAGCAACTGAATAAACAACACCGTAAAGGCAGAGACACACTAACACCTCACTAGCTCACATTTTATTACAGCACATTTCTGGAGGTTACTACCATAAAACAATAAAAACTATTTCCAGCTGCATTTCTGCTAGTGGAATCTGTTATAAACTGGTAGTAAACTTGATCTAATTGCATTTGCGATAATACCGATAGCTGGAATTGTGTGGGTTTTTGCGTTATAATGGCGAGAAGCGTTTCCCCTTCACTGATATAAAAAACATAAATACATTTTCAGAATCTTCTCTTCATTGCTATCGTATCGTGTTTCATTCAGTTGGGGTGATTCCGCATTCGGCTGCCATTTCTTGTAAACACAAAGGCAAATCGTGCACAAGCGAATTCGGTTCGTGTTATATACGATATCGTTCCCCTATTTATAAATCGTGTATGATCGAATTCGTGTAGTGTAAACAGGTGTTATACGAGGACTGACTGTATATGATATCAAAATTATTTTTTGCATCCAGTTCCTTTGTAACCACATCATAGTATCCAATCAAATTTGTCAGACAAGACTTTCCCTTAACAAACCCATGCTGTGGCTGAATATGTCTAGATGATCCGGTAATGCATCTTTAACCAGTGACTACATTATTTTACCCAGAACAGAAATTAAACTAACTGGTCTGTAATTACTCATGTCACCCTTGGATCCCCCCCTTTGTGAATTGGGGATACATTTGCACATCTGCAGTCTGTGGGGACTTCCCCTGAGTCCAAGGATGCTCTCATAATTGTGGCTAAGGGTTTGCTTAGTTCCTTTGCCGCCTCCTTTAATATAACTGGATAGATCCCATCCACCCCAGGAGCCTTTCTGATGTTTAACTTCAACAATTTCTCCTCCATTTTGCTCTCAGTTATTACAAAATCATTAAGCAGCACTCTGTTACAGTTTGATAAATTTGTAGCATTTTCCTTCCTTAATAGCTCCTCATGTGTGAACCTAGATGGAAAATACTCATTCACAGTGTTAGCTGTCTGAGTAGGATCATCAACAGTCGAGCCATTGATATCAAGTGGACCAACGTGATTCATCCCTTTCCTTTTAGAGTTTATATAAGTAAAGTCCTCGCTGTTTTTCTTAGCATCCTTTGCCAAAGATTTCTCGTAATCTGCTTTCGCCTGCCTAATCTCCTTTGTGACTTGATTACAGACTAGCTTATATCTGCCATAGGCTTCTGTGTTACCTGATAATTTATATGCATCCCATGCATTTTTATTCTCTGCCACGAGTCTCATTAGTTCATTTGACAACCATTTAGGCCTAAATATTGAACATTTCTTAATCAGTATGAAAAGCCTAGTAGCTTCCACGATTAATTCCTTGAATGCTTCCCACTTAGAATTTGCTGTTGGTAACATCATCAGTTGGTCCCACTGTACTGAATTTTGAGAAACCAAACTTTGGCCTATCAGAGTGCTAAAGTGAAGCAACATAATTTCCATAAATTGCTCATCAGTTCATGTATATTTTTGTCTAGTTTAGTCCTTAGCAGTTTTACTATACTAAGTGTAACTTCGAGTCAAATAATGCTGTTGTTTACAAAAATTTGCTTTGTAGCCAATGTAATGCATTTGACAAACGGTAGCCGTATTCCTCACCAGAGGTAGGGGAATACTGATATACTCTTTTATTGCATCTCTAGCTGAGGTTGAAACTGGGTGTCTACAGTAATTAGTCTCTGATGAGTCCTGTTGCTTACAAAAATTACTCTGCAACTGAATATATCGAAGTAAACATAACAGCAAATTTTTAGCTAATTTCCCCTCTTGGAAATGGTAGTAGGACGTACAGTAGATAAGGATATATACATTATTCACTTTTTTTTTTTTTTTTTTTCCAATTGCCAATATGAAATTGCTAGTTCTTTGAACATACCACTTTTCATAGTTCATTTTGGGAGACATGATCATACCCACAGTATATCCAAAACTGCAGTATGAAAAGATGCATTATATCAAGGTTGTGCTGTATTTCATGAATGAGCATTCCATTTCATGATCAGTGGGAGGATGATTCACTGCCAAACCCTCAAACAGCTTTAAAAATATCAATCTAGGAAATCAAATTTGGTACACACTTATTTAAACATTTTTATTACAAGAACAAAAACATCAAGGAGATAAGTGAACTTTAGTTGATTACTAAAACAATCCAAAACTCTAACCAATTTCCTCTGTTTATTTTATTCAGGCTTCCACCAGAGAGCTCTACCATCGGTATGCTCAAGCATTGAAAGAAAATCCTAAGCTTCGAGTGAGAAGTTACCAGGAAGGAATATTAAAAATACAGGATACTCAAAGTGATTTTGCTTTTGTAATGGAAAGTACCGCGGCCGAATATATAAGCAGCCAAACATGTGATACTATGATTCTACCTGGAACCTTTGACCGAAAGACATATGGCATAGCTGTTCGAAAAGGTTCACCTTTAAGGTATGTATACCATAAAGATCAATGCAGCTAAAAAAAAAAAAAAAACAACTTTTGAAACAGATAATTGGAATATAGCCAGAATGAATAAGAGTCCGCACAGTTACAGAACACATAACAATGCCTTGGTGTCAGATACTCAACACGAGGTAATAGGATTATGCGGCAAAACAATCATCCAACATAGCATCAACAGATTACTACGTTCCATATATTGACTACAGATGTATGTAAGGAACAGTGGACATTTCTATGGTAAACTCAACTGCAGAACAAGCTCCTTCAAATAAAATCTGAACCAGTTATGGGCTTCCAGTTTCCTTGTAAACAGAAAGGAAGAAGTCCTCCTATCCAGAGCGCAAATCGGTCACAGTCACCTCACCCATCTTTATCTACTCGCAGGAGACGATCCTCCGAAGTGTACGCACCACAACCTTTTTCTCACAATCAAACACATTCTTGTTGATAGCATGCTATAAACTGATGCCCGAAAAGCCTCATTCAGTATTCTATGAAATATTCTAGAACCTTTAACACTTTGCATGTTATAAGCAGCAGTAATGCAAATCTTCCAAATAAATTCTGGAAGATTTGCATCATTGAACACACTATAATATGAAGTTAATTGAAGTTAATTCACTAAAAGGGATACAGCTATATGATTGCCTCTGACATGATTCTATAATCACTATGTCTGAACTCCATATGCTTGATAGGCACAATATGGTCCTAGCAGCCCTTGTGCCAGAAATACCAATACAAGGCAGTAACAGTAGCTGTAGTTTTTGTGCTTTGAACTACATGGAACATCCAAATGTATACAGCATACAGTAAAACGTTTGGGTGCAGAGGATGAACTAGGGAAGATTTATCTCCATATGGGACAGACTGAAATATACTATAACCTTCAAAGGTTATGACATATTTCAGTGCTGTAACCTTTGAAAGGTTAAAGTTATAGTACTGAAATATGAAAGAAATTCATTCAGGGTTGATGGTGATTGGATGACCCACTCGGATATACCCAACGGGTCATTCAGTCATTGAAGTTAACAAATTGTAGTGCTGTCACCAGAACCCAAGGACCGTGTAATTCTCCTTTTTAGTGAAATATAGCGAAGGTCACTAATGATTTGCAATTTGGATATGGTCTAGGGAAATTCAGATTTTGTTTGCTCCTGTACCCAATACCTTGCAGTAGACCAAAATGAATTAAGATAGCATAAGCAGTTCTACACGAAAAAAGGAGTTACATAACTAAAAATAGGCAGAAAGTAATTGTAAGACCAAATTATATATTCCAATTATTTACAAGAAATAACTTGTTACCAATTTTAATGTTCATATCTGCCCTCGTTATAGTTTCCAACATATTTGGTTTTTAAATTAAAATTACCATACAATAACTTATAATTACATTACAAATAACAGTTTAAATAAGTAATATTAATTGCCAAATTGTTTAAAACTTTTCACTTATTTCATTTTATTTCTAGACAGAAATATGAGTTATAAGGAAAATTTAATATTAGCACTTTGTACATGAAAATACACTAAGTAACTTTTTGATTCCTCTCCTCTACTGTTTCCATCTCTAAATAAGTTCTGAAATGAATATATCTAAAAAAAAAATCCTAAAAACACAAAGAGTTCAGTTTTCACAATGTATGGATGTTTCTACAGTACCTGTATCAGCAGATTACTAAAGAAACCATATATTCCAATATCTTAGGTAGGAAAATCAATAAAATTTCAGCAAAACAATTTTTATTAAATTTTTTACATCTTTCATCATCATAATTCAAAAAAACTTTCCTAACTTTGAGCTTTGAACTCAAACATCTGTAAACCATAAATATTGCTTATCTAAAAAAAGTTTCTCTTAGGAAAATCCTGGAAAGAGGCCTTGATAGGTTGCATGAAAGGGGAACTCTTGATGCTCTATATGAAAAATGGTGGAGAGAAAACTCCCAGTGTGAAGATCCTTGGGAATATCTAGCACCTGAGGTAAGCATCTCTGCTTAGTACAAGAATTACGCTGGAAAAGTTAAGCTTATACATTCATTCAGAAATTACACATTAATATTTTAAGATTGTTAATAAGGTTTTAAACTGCTGTTTTTCTTTTATTCTTACAGAGTGCAGAGTGGGAACCAGTAACCCTGGGTGAATTGTCTGGCTTGTTTTATTGCCTGATCACTGGTATTGGAATTTCCCTGGTTGTTGCACTATTTGAGTATATGATGAAATCAAAAGATGTACTTATCGAAATCTATGTAAGTATGCTAATTCACCAAACTGTTTTGTAAATTCTAGTAGATTTACTTAAAAAATGCTTAAAATGGAATGGCATACCAAAAATTTTCAAAAACAAACATGATGAATTATCCATTATTTGTAGACAGGATTTAAAATGGAAGGCTTGTTAATAAATTATGCTACATTTAATAGTCAAGTGCATATATGGCATTAGTGATGCATATGATGAATCAGAATACTGTCCCCATTCCCAGCTCTGTCTACAGGGTTTCAGCAATGTTGCCTACATTGGCTGTTCAAAATAGTAGTATCTTTACAGCAGAGTTGGCACAAATCCGCACAGTTCCTAGTGTTTTTATTTTTGTGTGAAAACTAAGGCTATATAAGTGTCGGTATTGCATCTCTGAACAGCATGTATTCTAATATCAGTTTGTCTTATTTGCCGAATGAAAAATTCAAGTTCCAAGGGGAGAACCACATGACCCTCACCCAAATAGAATGAAAAAGCCCATAAAAATTCTTCCTACCTTGGTGTGATTCAAACTTCGGCCTTTTTTAACATTGTGTAGGACAGCAATCTTAACTGTTGGGCAGGCCTTTCACCTCATTTGATTTTACTTGCTCACCAGCAAAGGATGAGGTATTATGAACTTTTGAAGACTAAAAGAAAAGATGTATGTAGAACTAAAAACATAAAATTAAAAAATTCATACAAGGGAAAAATCTGATTGTGAGAGGCTCATGAGGCTGCACTGATTGTGCATGCCTAAAGCTGGGCTCTCTTCATGGGTGTTATAGAAAAAGTGAGGTTTATTTACAAGTATTTGTAAATAATTCTTTATAAATAAATTGGTTCTTTTGTTTCAAAATCAAAAAATTTTGATTTTGAAACAAAATAATTAAGATCATTTGGGTGTTAACATTGTCTGTAAATTGCATAGTCAATTTTCTGTTTTGCAAGATGAGAAAAGTAAAAGAATTATGTTTAGTTGTTTCCTCCTTGAAATCCTAGGATTTCAAGGAGGAAACAACCAAGCAACCCTCACCTAAGACCACTCCAATCAGTGTGGAAAAAAGAAGGCACATAGAAGTTCCTCCTTTCTACATGGTACTCAAACTCCAGTCTTTACTAAATAGTGTAGAAAAGGCCTTGTATTCAGTGGCCTAGCCACAAGGGTGCTTGGTTTGGTTTTAAGAGTGACAAGAGAGCAATTACCGATGCCCACATGCATTATTGTGCAGTGCTGTTTCAAGAAAATGGCATCATTTTCAACATATTGCTAGGCCCATTATGACAGATATAATGGCAAAACCAACATTCCTTAAATTGAGGAAATAGCTTTAAAATCGTTTTCACATAGCTGATAGAAGTTCACCTAAATGAACCTATTGGTAGTACTGTGGGAGGCAGCTGGATTAGCTGGAGTGTATAATCTTGCTGCCTCTACGATGTCAGCTATAACAACAAAGCTGTCGAGGTAGTACATATGGGGCAGTGTGGTGAGATTGTAATTGATTTGTCATGAGCCTTATGGGCCCATGACAAATCATTTACAGTCCCTAGACGGCTATCTTAATTGTGAAATACTTTCATCATTTCTGATCTACACTGGTCTCAAAAGGCTAAATAGCTATTTAAAAAAAAAATACTAGCATATTCAATTGCTTTATTGTAACTTCAAACATTTTTCATAAATGCTTGATTTTTTATTTTTTATTTTTTTAGAATTTCTAATATTTCATTAACTCAAATACCATTGGATATTTGAGTTTTATAAATGTTAAAAAATAAGCCTGTAATGTGAAACAAGTCTGATAAACAATAAGTAAATATAGTTATTTAATAAATTAGAAAAAAAGTGTACTTAAAAAATAAATAATAACTGTATAACTTTTGCATTGTTTTATATTCCAGAAGAAACAAAAAAAGCAGGAACGGGACTCTCTAGCCTGAAATCAGAATTCCTATCTCACAGTACTACAGTATCACAGTGAACAAAGAATTGCAAAGCATACCAGTCATTTTAAAAACAACGTAATTTGCAATTGAAAAACTGTAAAAATCTCATCTGTTATTGTTGGAATAAACTGTTTGACAGAAACAGTATTTATTTTCAGATGCTTTTTTATATACAGAGAATAAAACAATTTATATTGTGATATCTCTGAAATACAGAATACTGAACCAGTGTGATCACTGGTTGCAAAGAAACTTTTCTTACTAAAAAAAAAAATTCCAGAGGTAAAGTAAAGACAGATCCAAGAAGCAAGGTGGCCACAAATCCATTGAAATTATCTGCTCACTGAATTCACATAATAACGCCATTGTTACATTAGCAATTATGGGCTGTTGTGTCATCTTGTTGCAACCAAGTCTTGTTTAGTCTGTTCAAGCAACAAAATAAACTACATACCTTGTGAGTACTGTACTGCTGCTAAGATACTTAGAAGAAAAGAGCACTGATCATACACCTACAGGAAACTGTCCTTTGTGATGATTGCCAGCAGTTGGAAGTTATGCACTCTGACATACTAATATTATACTCATCTTATAGTACATCTGTCTGTCAGACGGGCATGAATATGGTGAAGACAACAGGTGCATTATGCATATATGCTAATGCACCTAAAAACACACTTGTCTTTTCTTTTTTTTTGCCCTCCCCCTTATACTTTTGGTCTACTCTTCCTGGAACCCTTTTCATGAAATGTCAACAGAAATATTCCTCTAGCAGAATAATGGTTAGAGCATACCAAGCAAAATTCAAAGGATTCCAATGGATTTTAATATGCTGCAATGCTCATTAATTCTAATTTTCTTTGTTTAATAATAATTAAAATTTGATAATAATAAAATATTAAAAATTCATATTCAATAATAAAATTCAGGAAATGTGTTCTTTGACCACAAATATAGCTTTCAACTTACAACAGTGATTTATTATGCTCAGTTCTTGCGATGCTTATTAAAAAATACTCCGGAGTTAAAACAATCCACACTTAATGCTCAGCCAAGCTGTATATAAAATAGTTTCTATTATCATTATTTATTGGATGTACTATATTTATATAAATGGTTTCTTGTCTTGATTACTTTATTTATTTGACAAAATATATTAATGCATGTGCATGTATAATTCACATTACTGCAGCTATAGGGTTAAATCCATGGAAAACGATGATTAGGTAATGGGAAAGTTCTTATCATTAGCATATAACATCAGCAAAAAAAAAAAACAAAAAAACTTCCCATTTCATCCATCCACTCACTCCAAAAGTTTGTCTACTTCTTCCTTGAATTTAAGCTATCAGCTTCCACAGTGACAGATGGAAGTTTGTTCCAGCAATCAACTATCCACTGACTAAAGGAAAATTTCCACACATCTATTCTACAACTGTCTTTCCTCAATTTGAGCTTATGCCCCCTCAGGTTTGTAATCTCAGTAAGAGGAAGAATCTCATCAGCATTAAGCCTGCTCAAACCATTCAAAGCCTCATATTCAAGGCTGCAATTTTCAGAACTTAAGCCTTTCTTGGTAAGAGCACCCCTTTGTTTCCCTCGCCAGTCTTGTTGCTCTTCTCTGTACTCGTCTACCAACTCTTATTCCTTCCTAAAACGAGGCCTCCAGACCTGCATGCAGTAGTCAAGGTGTGGCCTGACCATTGCCTTATACAAGGGGGATAATCACATCCTTATTCTTGCTAGCAGAATTCCTGTATATCACTGACAACTCTGGCAGCCTGCCTGCACTGCTCAGAAAACTTCATATCTGACTGCATAATTACCCCCAAGTCTTTTTCATTCTCCACTACCCTTAGTGTAGTACCACCCAGTTTGCATATTTCTCTGGGGTTACTGCTACCCATTTGTCAATGTTAAGCCCACGCTTTGCTACTGAAGGGACAAGAATAGCTTGGACAGTAAAGATAGACAAGAGTAACACAGATTAGCCTTATTTTTTTCAAACTATTTCAATACTTGTGATGAAATAATATTCTGTTTCTTTACTAAAAAGATCCTGGTATGTAAAAAAATTAAGTAATTTTGGAAGATAAAGCAAATAACTAAAATATGTTTTATTACATTTCATAATGACAAACATAATTTTACCACTGCATACGATGACTCATATTAATTTATTATTAATTTGGAAGAAAAGTTCCATAAAACTATTCCAGTGCAATTCAGCAGAAAGATAATCTGTACTGAAAGTTTTATAGATTTTGATTTCTCAAAATCTGTATGTGGTTTATGGAAATGCAATACATATTGCTAAACTTGCATTAATTTTTAAAATTACCATGTTGATATAAAATTAAACCATACAATATATATAGTAACTAAAAACCAAATGAAACATGAGGAGTTTCTTGAAATAGTAATGCACCATCAGATGTAGCAGGAAACAGATATGCACAACAGAAAGTGTCATTTCCTTGATAGTAGAGGAGTAAAATCATGTGCAATAACATATTGCAGAGCACTTCACACGTATTTGCAAGTGGAATTACTGCACATAATGTAAGTTCTCTTTCATGGGTGGAAATGACACTATTTCTATACATCTATTTCCTGCTTACGTTAATCTTTTTTATTGTTGGGGGACTTTTTTTTAATTGTTACAAGTCATTTTTTCATTCAGTAGTTTTATGGAAATATTTGAAAAATATATGGCAGTAGGAGAGAATTCTTTACTATGTTTTTATTTGCCTAGAGTGACCAGTCTATTTTGGATGATGACTCTTCTGAGATTAAACCACATTACTGAATCTAGCAATAGATTTTAATATAAAACTATATCAAATAAAAATACAAATTTGTTTTGCACAAACATCGAGGATTCTTTTAAAAAGCCTTTAATACAAGAATGCAGTGTTTCCATTACATTGTGTTTTGTACACTAAGCTTTTCAGCCAACTTAGACATAACAGATAAAGTGATAAAGAAGATAAACTTTATATTCCAATTACTGAACAATACTCTACATGTCCATGTTCTCCATGATGTCTTGGCTGGGTGAGCAAGGCACAGTACAGTATCACCACCAAAGCTTAAGTGATGAAGTAACCACCTTCATTAGCAAGTCTTCAGCGAATTTGAATTATTTGGAATCAACGGAACCACATTACATAGTTTTAAAATTACCTAAAAAAGAGACAAGTTATAAGAATGACTATAATAAGCAATCTTTTATTAATATCAGGACAGTAGGGCAATATGCATGAATACGTATACGAAGCATAATTTTTGTAAAGCCCTTAGCTAATGATGAAAATCTGGGAATTCATAACATGTGGCAGATCTAAATTTATATTTATAAATTCATCAACTATCTAAATCAAATTTCTTTGTTACCACATAGTATACCTCCCCCAGAGGTTATTTTACACACACACACACACACACACACACACACACACACACACACACACACACACACACACACACACACACACACACCAACCACCTACCTAATATGATGTTGGTCCTCCACATTCAACCAAAACAGCTCGTACACAGCGAGGCATGGACGCTACAAGTTTTCTAAATGCATCTTGTGGTATCTGGTACCAACACATACCAGCAACAGGTTGAGATGTCGGAGATCGGAGTTGCTGTTCCAACACAAACCATAGATGCTCGATGGGATTGATGTCTGGGGAATTTGAAGACCAGGGAAATACCTGGAAGTCTTCATTTTCTGCCAGAGGGGAAGACCGTTGCCATGAAAGGGTGTACCTAGTCAGCAATGATGTTTAGGTAGGTGGTAGACGTCCGAGTGCCTGGCACAGGGATGACTGGACCCGGCGTATCCCAGCAGAACATCACCCAAAGCATGACACCACCGCCACCAGCTTGTTTTCATCCCACGGTGCATCCAGCCACCATCACTTCCCCAGGTAAATGACACACATGTACCCAACCGTCGACACGGTGCAACAGAAAACATGATTCATCGGACCAGACGACCTTCTTCCAATCACTCAAGATCCTAAATGACACACATGTAACCAACCGTCAACACGGTGCAACAGGAAACTTGATTCGTCGGACCAGACAACCTTCTTCCAATCACTCAATATCCGGTTTCGATGCTTGCATGCCCATTGTAGGCGCTGTTGCTGGTGAACCATGGTTAGCATGGGCACTCAGAGTAGCTGCACATACCCATTTTCAGCAGGGTTCGATGTACTATGTGTTGTGACACATTACTCCCGTCACCAGCATTCCAATTACTGGCGAGTTGTGCCACAGTTGGCCTTCTGTTGCCATGTACCATCCGGGAGAGCCTTCGCTCACCTGGAGCATCAATGAGCCGTGGTCGCCATGCAGTTCGTGGGTTTCCTCCTCCTTGGACCACTTTCGGTAGGTACTAACCACGGCTGACTATGAGCATCCCACCAGCCATGCTGTTTCGAGTATGCTCTGACCCAGTTGTTTGGCCTTTGTCAAACTCACTTAAGTCTGCTGCCTTTCCCATCTGAAGAACAAGAGTAACACTGATTAATGAAGCTCAGTATTGGGTGTTTTTTTTTACCATGTCCTGACCCCAGTGCACACGCCGTAGTTCACCTGTAGTTGCTTCGATTTGCATAACGACTCGCTGGTCATAATGTTTTGGCTCATCGGTGTGTGTGTGTATATATATATTTTTTGAATGTGTGTAGGCCAGTAACATCAACTGCTATTTGTTGTAGTATTAACACAGAGCATCAACTATGGCAAAAAAATTCATGCATTCTCATACTTCCTTATTCTAGTTTCTGCCCAGAGCACACTAGGGGACAAAAGTTAAGATATATTCACATTCACACACTTTACTTTGTAAAACAAATGAAACTGTGCATACATATGATTAACATATACAGCCAGGCCTTGCATTACGCAAGTTCGATTAATGCGTTTTTCAGTTACTGCTATTTGAAAAAATTATACCACTTTTCACTTTACACAATGCAAACTTCCAGTTAACTTGATCTCTTTTTTTTTTTTTTAATGCAATAGTTGAAAAAGATTTGAATCGCACATCGGATGAGCAGTAAACAAACATTTGCCTGCTGCCCGACTCAGTGTGTTCCATCAACCATCAGAAAAAGACGTGTTACTGTTTGTCTCCTGCTAATAAAGTCAATGCAGATTTGCATTTAAAAATTCAAATTTTTAAATGCAAATCAAATTCAGATTGTTGTTGGCTATCAGAAATTGATTGATGAAAAGAGAAAGTCAACACTGTTCAAGCATTTCCGTAACAAATTGTTTCTTCATTGTGTATTTTATGTCGGAGGTTCCCAAACTTTCTCAGTTCATGGCACCCTTGGTGTCTCAGTAATTTTTTCACGGTGCACCTAGACCAAAAGAAATACCTAATAGTTCCATTTATTAAGTAGTTAGGTCCAAACAACTTAATAAGAAATGTTGAAACTGTGAACTACCTCTAGCTAATAGTTTGCGCGGTGTCCGACAGATGTCGAGTATCACTGTGTTTCCCTCAAAAATTTAAAATATTTCACGGCGCACAGTTTGAGAACTGCTGTTTTATGCAGTAAACATTTAATTCCATAATTATTTTCATTATCTTTTACATTGTATACAGTTAAAAAGGTATTTTTAAAATTCTTTATGGACATTCCAGAAGGCAAGGACCAATTAAAATTATTCCTATTGATTATTATATTTGATTCATGCATTTCCGTTTTGCGCGATGCACTCGCGGGACAAATTAATTGCATTAATTGAGACCAGCCTGTACCACTAAAACAGTGATACTGTAATTGCACCTTGTGTTTTATAGTGTTTCTGTGCCATAAAGTAACTGATGCAAATGAACATGTGGACATTATTCTAATGTGCAAAGTTTTGTGGTTTTAAATAGAGCAATCTGACTGCATGTCACTTCTTTCAATTTTGCAGAGATAACAAACATGTTTGAGTAACATTTTGTAGTAAAATGACACAGAGCCACTTTATTATATCTTATATTTTATTATATCTTATACAGGAATTTTTCTAGCAGGGATAAGGAGATGATTATCGCCTTGTATAAGGCGATGGTCAGGCCACACCTTGAGTACTGTATACAGGTCTGGAGGCCTCATTTTAAGAAGGATGTAGAGCTATTGGAACGAGTACAGAGAAGGGCAACAAGATTAGTGAATAGAACAAAGGGTTTCTCTTACGAAGAAAGAGCTTAAGTTTTGCAAATTACAGTGTTTGGAGACTAGCCACCTGCGAGGTGATCTGATTGAGGTGTATAAAGCCTTGAATGGTTTGAGTATGCTCAATACTCAAGATTTCTAAGAGGTACAAGCTAAAGATTATAATGATTTATGCACCAACATCGAGCCATGATGATGAAGAGGTTGAAGAAATGTACACCGAAATTGAGTCTTCTAGATGAGCAGAAAACCCACTACACTATTATTATGGGGGACTTCAATGCTAAGGTTGGAAAAAGACAAAACAGCACAGAAAGGGGAACTATAGGAAATTTTGGAATTGGTGAGAGAAATGAAAGAGGTGAAAGACTTGTGGAATTTGCAGAATCTCAAGGACTCTCAGTAATGAACACTTTTTTTTTCAAGAAAAGGGTGAACAGAAAGTGGACATGGAAGAGTCCAAATGGGTTAACTACTAATGAAATCGACTTCATCCTCACTAACAGAAGATATATCGTGAATGATGTTACTGTCTTGAATAAGGTAAATGTTGGAAGTGATCACAGAATGGTAAGATGTACACTTGATATAGATGTAGGAAAGGAAATGAAAAACTGACTCGAGTAAATAATACAAAGGTCTTTGAGATAACACAAGAGAAGAAAAAGCAGTATGTACTGGAACTTAAGAACAAGTTTGAGCTCCTGCAGACTGCTAAGGACCAAGATATCGACGAGGAATATTACAACTTTCTGAAAGTGATAAAGCCCAAGAAACCTATAGGGAAAAAGAAATCCAAAGAAGAAAAAATTAGTCAAGAAACACTTGTCATGATGAACCGAAGATGACAAATGAAAAGCAAGAAAAACACTGACAGGGAGAAAATTGAGTATACTGAGTTATGCTAAGCCATTAGAAAGAGACTCAGAGAGGACATAAGAAGATTTAACACAAGAAAAGTAGAACAAGCATTAAGGGAAAACAAAGGATTTAAATCAGCAGCCATGAGCAGTAATACAGAAAGACAAATGATACTGAAACTGAAGAATAAGGCATAATTCAAATAGCAGAAGACTACTATAGAGAATTATACAAGGAGCAGGGGAATGATGCCAGAAGTGGGGAAGATAGATTGCAAAGTAGCAACACATACAATATACCCGATATTCTTCCTGATGAGGTAGAACATGCATTGAAGAAAATGAAGCATCAGAAAGCCCCGGGGGAAGATGAAGTTACTGTAGAGTTGTTAAAATTGGGAGGAAGAGACATAACACAAAAACTGGCAAGACTCTTCACAAAGTGCATTAGAAAAGGTGTGATGCCTAAGCAGTGGAATAATGCAATCATAGCTTTGCTGCATAAGAAAGGAGATAAATCAGAAATTGGAAATTATAGACCAATTAGCTTGTTATCCCACATCTACAAGTTGTTCACAAGGGTCATTACTAACAGATTAGAAAGAATACTTGATGAGAATCAACCGAGAGAGCAAGCTGACTTTAGCACAGGATTCCCAACTATGGATCACCTTCACGTAATATCACAGCTAATGGAGAAAGAAAATGAATATAAAACACCATTATGCCTGGCATTTGTGGATTGTGAAAAGGCATTTGACTGCATACAGCATAAGGCAATGTTTCGGGCACTGGAAAGACAAGGCATAGATACCCCATATATTATGATTTTGAAGAAAATATATGAGAGTGCTACCTCCTTTATTAGACTAGACAAAGACAGTAGGAAATTTAAAATCGAGAAAGGAGTTCGACAAGGAGACACAATATCTGCGAAGCTGTTTACTGCTGCTCTTGAGGAAGCTTTCAGAAGATTAGACTGGTCGCAGAAAGGAGTCAATGTGAACGGAGAGTACATAAACCATTTACTATTTGCAGATGACATCGTGGTCATAAATCACAATCCCAAAGAATTAGAGGAAAATCTTAATCAGTTATGCACAGTTAGTAAGGATTTTGGACTAAAGATGAATATGGCCAAAACAAAAGTAATGATGAACAAGTATGCCACAGAAAGGGAAATAATGATTGAAGGAGCAGTAATTGAAAAGGTGGAGTCACATACTTATCTGGGACAAGTTATTAGCTGTAATAATAATAAATGGCTGGAAGCCAAGAGAAGAATAAATTTTGGATGGATAGCATTCAGGAAATATAGTCACACACTGAAGAGCAATATCCCAGTTTGTCTGAAATGTAAAATAATGAACCAATGTATACTCCCCACTATGACTTATGGAAGTGAAACTTGGGCACTAACCAAAAGAATGAAAGAGCGAAGAATGGAACGAGTTATATTGGGAATGAGACTGTTAGATAAGAAGAGAAACACATGGATTAGGCAGCAAACTCAAGTAAAGGACATTCTTATCAAAACTAAAGAACTAAAATGGTCTTGGGCAGGACACATAGCTCGAAGACATGATGACAGATGGACTAAGAAAATAACAGAACGGTATCCAAGAGGAGCTAGAAGAAAACCTGGAAGACAAAGGCGGAGATGGATAGATGAAATTCATGAGTTTGTGGGTAGTAAATGGATGGCCAGTGCTCAAAACAGAAGGAACTGGAAAGTTGCAGGAGAGGCCTTCATCCTGCAGTGGATTGAAAATGGCTGATGATGATGCTGCTGCTCAATGCTGATGGGATTCTTCATCTTGCTCAGAATAATTGCCTGAGAAGGCATAAATTCAAATTGAGGAAAGACAGTTGTAGGATAGATGTGCAGAAGTTTGCCTTTAGCCAATGGGTGGTTGATTGCTGGAATAAACTTCAATCTGTCATAGAAGTTGATAGCTTAAATAGATTCAAGGCAGAACTTGACATAAGGTTGGAGAAATAAGGGTTTTTTTTTTTTTTTTTTTGGCTGATGCTATATAAGCTTGCTTTCTTGCATCATGCGCCTTTGCTAATGCTAATCGGTGATTCGCTGCAGGATGGAAGTAGGCCAATCACATGCGGAGATAGCAATGGGTCTGAATTTTCAACCAAATGTAATCTCTCGAAACTGTTAAGAGAGTTCCAAGAGACAAGAAAAGTATCCTAAAGGGCTGCATAAGGTCAACCATGGATTACACCATGACCAATATTTGTTACTAATTATCAATTAATATATTATTAGTTAATAAATTAATTGGTAACAAGGTAATTAATTGACTTTTCACTTCTGTTAATCATGGGAAAAGAAAATATTAAATTAATTTAAGAAATAAAAATTGAATGTGCCTGAATTTTAAAGGCATTGTATACAATACCCATAACTTTTGTTGCAAACATCCATTTGACAACCTTCTGTTTCTTTTCTCATTACTACCTTCTGCGTACAGTGGTATCTTCACAGTTCAAGCCAGGACTTCCAGGGTTGGACTAGCAGCTGATCCCTCAAAATGCTTTCTGATTGCTCTTGTATCTCTTCTATATTTTCATTTTATACAATATCAAGTGAACTCAGGAATGTTTTTTTGTAAGGGGTTTAACGTTCAAGAATGACTGTTTTGTTCTTCTCTGCTAATTACCATTCCAGTTGTGATTATAAAATGGATTCCAGTATTCATCTAGAACACTGAGTAAAAGCTGTGACACATTATATGGTTTAAATGCACCCAAAACTATCAAGTATGGCACACTTTTGTATTACAAATATACTTGAACATCAGGACTGCTGCTCTTGTTTCGCCATCAATGTTGGACAATGGGCAACATCTCAACTAGATAAATTAGTGAAAGAAACAAAATGGTTACCATTCATCAGTAGGAGACAAACAGGTAAGTGAAATTTAGCATCAAATAATGAGCTTCTGCTATAAAAAAGATGCAATCTGCCAATCTTGCATATCAGTTCTTATGTGAGAAAGATTATTAATAAAATGCCAGGAACATGCTAATTGTCTAACATGTAGTAAGGAAACCACACAGTGTGCCATTATTGATTTATCAGTGAAAGCCAATGGCTTCCTTGCACTGTGTGGCTAATACTAATAAATAATAATAAAATAAAATAACAGGTTACTTTCATTCCCCTCCAATATGCAGTTCCTTTGCAAGCAACACTTTACTGTGTTAAGCTAAATATTATATTGCACTGATCAGAATCAAATTTTGAAGATAAGAAATACTAGACATTACATACAGAAAATATACGGGATTTCAAATGTATAGGAAAATAGTGAACAGTAGTATCACTGCCAATAGTGATGCTAAATCATCCAGCCTAGCCTACTTCCAAGTATAAATTCTTGACCTCATCATTGATACAAAGCAAACGTGTTTTTTTTATAAATATCATTAAAAATTTGACCACTAATTCTGATACAATAAGGTAAGCAGCAGCCATTATCAATCCACTGTGGAATGGAAGCCTCAACAACTCATGATGAGGGAAATGGACCATAAACTGCCACGCTGGTCCAGTGTGGGTTGGTATTTAGCAGTCAGGGGGCTTGAACTCTGGTCTACTCAAAGAGCGTGTGCACTCCTGACCATTTGGCTACAAAAGGCCTCCGTAGCCGAGTAGTCAGGAGCGGGAGTGCAGTTGCACACACTCTTTGAGTAGACTGTGGTTCAAGCCCCTGATTGCTAAATACGGTCGAGCTGCCAACCCGCACTGGACCAGAGTGGCAGATTATGGTCCATTTCCCTCAACATGAATTGTTGAGGAGGCTTCCATCCTGCAGTCGATTGATAATGGCTGCAGCTTACCTTACCTTTTCTGATACAATAATGGTGCATATGTTGTGTTTACGGATAAATAGGAATTGGACATTATTTTCCTTGGAAAATAATTTTGCTTCAACAGTTGAAGTGGTCTGGTTAAATAAAGAGTGAACTGTTACAGTTAGAATTTGGTTATATTTTGGGTTCACCCTCATCAAAAATAGGAATTCTCATGTTCTGACAATATATATTTAAAGGAAGAAAAAAGTTCCCAAATGAAAAGGTATCACATATATGAGAGTTCAACTCCTCATTTGAATCTCATAAAATATGAAACAAGTATTTAAACATGAAATATGAGGGGAAGGCCAAAAAAAATTTGTATTCATCCAGAAGTTGTGATTGAAAGATGGAATTTTATTTAGTTGATACCTTAATCTTTATAGCAACCACAGAAATTGTTGTTTTGATCTGCCAGTTCATTTTTTTTCCCCTTTTCCATGCTGAATGAAGTGTCACAATGGATAAAGTGGAATACAGGTTGGTGTTTTTGGTTCCACTTTCTGCAAGGGAAAACAGGCAAAACAATCCATGAAGAAATGGTTGCTGTTTATGGAGAAGACTGCCCAGGTTACAGGGTTGTTGCACATTAGCATAGGCACATGATGCAAGAAAGCAAGCTTATATAGCATCAGCCAAAAAAAAAACCCTTATTTCATCCATCCACTCACTGCAAATGTTTGTCAAGTTCGGCCTTGAATCTATTTAAGCTACCAACATCTACAATGCCAGATGGAATTTTATTCCAACAATCAACCACCCGCTGGCTAAAGGCAAACTTATGCACATCTATCCTACAACTGTCTTTCCTCAATTTGAATTTATGCCCTCTCAGGCGATTATTCTGAGCAAAAGGAAGAATCCCATCAGCATTGAGCATGCTCAAACCATTCAAAGCTTTATACACCTCAATCGGATCACTTCGCAGGTGCCTAGTCTCCAGACACTGTAATTTGCAAAACTTAAGCCTTTCTTCATAAGAGCAACCCTTTGTTCCATTCACTAATCTTGTTGCCCTTCTCTGTACTCATTCCAACAGCGCTACATCCTTCCTAAAATGAAGCCTCCAGAGCTGTATACAGTACTCAAGGTGTGGCCTGACCATTGCCTTATACAAGGGGGTAATCACCTTATCCCTGCTAGAAAAATTCCTGTATATCATTGACAAGGCCCCAGGGGCTAAAAGTAAAGTAAAAGTAAAGTGCAGCCATTATCAACCCACTGCAGGATGGAAGCCTCCTCAACAATTCATGCTGAGGGAAATGGACCATAATCTGCCACAATGGTCCAGTGCGGGTTGGCAGATCGACCGTATTCAGCAGTCAGGGGCTTGAACCCCGGTCTACTCAAAGAGCGTGTGCTACTGCAAACTGTGATTTGGTGATAGATTATCAAGTGCTAGTTTGATTTTGATTAAATCTAAACTTTAGTTTATTGTTTGCCATTGTTACAAGTTTTCTTATTTTTGCACAAGTTTGCAATTTTATTAGCTGCCCTACGTCCTCGGCATCTGGGATGGGCGGTTGGGGGATTTCCCCTAGTCGGCTAAATGGTTATCGAGGTAGGAGGGACAGAGTTGTTTCAGGGGTTAATTTTAGCATTTCCATGCCCTCGAGTTATTGTGTTAAGCTCCTGGAACCCTTACCCGTTAAACTTGGGTGAGGGAGCTTTTTAAATTGAGTTCCTGGATAGATTTCCGGAACTTTTGTTTGTAAGTGATTTTGTGTTGAGTACGGGTCATATAAGTTGACTGTCTGACTCGTTACTAATTTTTGTAAAAATTGTAAATAGTGTGGGTCGGCGAGTATTGCCTTTCTCTTTTAATTGTATATATTATTATTTTAATTTATACAAACTAACATGTCTGGGAAAAGTCGACCACTGGCTCTCTTCCCAATCTAACACTTGATGAGCAAGAAGACATGGAAATAATGTCTCAGAAAGAATTCCAAGATTCAGTAAGTGAAGTTTCTGAAGACAAAATAGATGAAATTAGCCATGTAATATTAACTGTAGCTAAACAGTTGGTTCTTGAGGAAGCAGAATTACAAGCGACTCCAGTGGGTTCTACTAAAAGGAAGTCAAGTACTAAGGATTCTGTGTCAAAAAGGAAGAAAAAAGCCAAGAACATGGAAACATCTAAACATGAGAAGGCAAAGCCTAGCCAGGCAGTTGAATCATCTGGTAAGGTGAAACAAATTGAAATTGCACAGATACCAAAGTTGTTTCCAATAAAAACTAATGATTATTAGCATTAGTAGAGGCATTTGATGCAAGAAAGCAAGCTTATGCAGCATCAGCCAAAAAAAAAAAAAAAAAAAAAAAACCCACTTCCACTTCACCCCTCTGTTCGTTCAAAATACCTGTCCAGCTGAGCCTTAAACTTATTTAGGCTATCAACCTCCACCACAAGGGATGGCAGTCTGTTCCACCAACCAACCACCCGCTGGCTAAAGGCAAATTTCCGCACGTCTATCCTACATCTGTCTTTCCTCAATTTGAATTTATGCCCTCTCAGGTGATTTTTCTGAGCTAGAGGAAGAATCCCATCAGCATTGAGCATGCTTAAACCATTCAAGGCTTTATACACCTCTATCAGATCACCTCGCTGGTGCCTAGTCTCCAGACACTGTAATTTGCAAAACTTAAGCCTTTCTTCGTAAGAGCACCCCTTTGTTCCATTCACTAATCTTGTTGCCCTTCTCTGTACTCATTCCAGCAGCTCTACATCCTTCTTGAAATGAGGCCTCCAGACCTGTATACAGTACTCTAGGTGTGGCCTGACCATTGCCTTATACAATGGAATAATCACCTCCTTATCCCTGCTGGAAAAATTCCTGTATATCATTGACAATACTCCATGAGCTACTCTTGCAGCCCGTCTGCACTGCTCAGAGAACTTCATATCTGCCTGCACAATAACCCCCAAGTCCCTTTCATTCTCTACCACTGTCAGTGTAGTACCACAGAGTTGATACGTTGCTCTGGGGTTGCTGTTTCCCATGTGTAGTACTTTACATTTGTCAATGTTAAACTTCATTTGCCACCTCTCAGCCCATCTGCTCAACCTTTCCAGATCCTGTTGCAGCAGCATAGTGTCAGTAGTGTCCTTGACAACCCTGCCAACCTTTGTATCATCTGCAAACTTGGACATTAAGCTTGATATACCATCATCAATATCATTTATAAATACAGAAAACAATAATGGACCCAACACTGAGCCCTGAGGGACTCCACTAATAACATTAGTCCACGATGAGCAGTGTCCATTGATTACCACTCTCTGTCTTCTCCCCCTCAACCACCCCTTTATCCATAGCAGCAATTTGCCTCCAATGTCACACTGCTCCAATTTGTGTAGCAGTCTTCCATGTGCAACAGTATCAAAAGCCTTTCTAAGATCCAAGTATATAATATCAAAGTTATTCCCTGCATCCAGTTCTTTTATGACTGCATCATAGTATCCAATCAAGTTGGTCAGGCAAGACTTCCCCTTAACAAAACCATGCTGTGTCTGAGCTATAACTGAAGTCTTGTCTAAATGATCCTGCAGTGCTTCTTTAACCAGTGCCTCCATTAATTTTCCTGGAACAGAAGTTAAGCTCACAGGTCTATAATTACTTGTGTCAGCCTTTGATCCTCCTTTGTGAATTGGGGTCACATTTGCACATTTCCAGTCTATGGGTACCTCCCCTGATGATAATAAGAAAGAAGGAAAAAGCAAGGCCTCAAAGGAAAAACCGGATAGCTCTGATGATGAGTTTGATGTTCTGAATTTGATGGATCTAGGAAAGATAAAAAGGCAAGGAGCAGATTGAGGCATAATCTGTTTTTAAGTGAAAACAAGATATTAGGAAAAGCCTCAGCTCAAATACTGGAGATCTGGGATGAGCTCGAGGTGGCATTCCTAGAACTCCAAATTGATAACCAAGTATTGAGGGCTAAAGAAAAGGAAATTCAAGATCCGCTTCCTAAGGAATATGCAACAGTGGCTGCGTTGAAAGAGCCAATAAAGCCCAAAGTTGCAATTATTACCACAAAAAATGATAATTACAAGAGTAGTGAGGATATGAAGGCTGACCTGCTCAAAACAGTTAGACTAGTTCTGCAGAACATCAGGATCAAGAATCTAAGAGCTATTCGAGACAAAAGAGTAATAATAGAGGCTGAAACAGAAAAGGATATTGAAGCGATAACTAAGTGCTCTAAGTTTAATGAACTGGGGATGCGAATAGAAAAGGTAAAGAAGCAGAGTACAAAATTCTTAATTTTCGATGTGGAGCAAGATGTGGATAACAACTCACGACTGGAACAATTGTGGCTGAGAAACTTGAAAGACTACGGGGTAGACCAAAAAAAGTGTTTCAAGAAAATTCAACAGTGATTTCTGTCAATAAAGTGAAAAACAAGAACTTGAATAATTGGATCCTACAGGTTACCAGGGCCATCCATAAGCAGTTATTGAATGTAGGAAGTGTTTATAAATTGGTCGTCTTGTTGAGTCCACGACATTGTTACAGTGACACAATGTTATAGATGTATGGCATTTGGCCATATAGCCAAGATATTTTACTGGATTTATATGTTATCATTATTTCGTTTCACCATGGATCCCAGTACAACAGGCCCATTTGTACGTATTATCAGTTTATTTATATACAGTTCCGGTGTTAATATTTGTGGCTTGTTCTTCCTCATTTTGTGACTAGAAGAATAAAGAGAGAAATGGTTCCACAGTCTCACTGGACTTACAGGCAGTCCCAGCAAAACTCTCTTTTTCATCGTCTCCTTTCTAACTTTCAGTGTATCACGTACTGTTGTATGTTATATATACAGTGAAACTTCCCTTTAACGGACAGCCATGGGGAACGAAAATGTGTCCGTTAGAGAGAAGTGTCTGCTAACAAGAAGTCTGAGGGAGAAAAAAAAGAAAGAAAGAAAAATCGTCAAACGTTTAATGTAAAATTAAATTAAAATATATACAGATTTTGAACAATATTTTTGTAAATAATATACAATTACATACACAAGAGATAAAGGAAAATCGTTAAACGTTTAATGTAAAATTAAATTAAATTATATACAGATTTTGCACAATATTTTTGTAAATAATATACATACAATTGTGTTATGCATATTATGACTTTATCTTAAGAAAAATGCATACAGTAATCACTTAATTTCTTCTGCACCTTCTTCCGGCTGATAATTTTGTTTTCAACATTTGTTTGGTTTGGAGTGAAGAAACCATCGAAAGTCCTTCAGTATCTTCTTCAGCGGCGAAAAACATTTTTAAACGATTGATTTCTATGAGCGCTTCTTCTATTTTCATCGGTGGTTCGTCGTTAATATGTTCTTCGACAGAATGACCTCCTTCCATTTCTTCATCCTCATGAGGAACTTCTTGAAAATTATCGATGATAATGTCGTTGATATCTAGAGCAACATCTTCTGTAGTGAGGTTTGAGTCTATATCTTTGTAGCCAGGGTCACTTGTAGCGGAAGTATCGTACATTATCAATAGATGTTGAAGTTCTTGTTCTTCTTGGTGCTCCACATTGCTGTTCACAACTTCAATTTTTGCGTTTGAGAAGCCAGACTTTACAAAACAGTTCACGACAGTTTGTTTTCTAATTGTGTTTACTGAAGAGGAAATCCATTGAATCGCATCTAGGATGCTGATTTTCTTTGCAAGGTCACTTGCACATGTTACATCGTTCATGTTTGCAATGAGATGTCTTAAAACATGTTTTCTGTAGTGAAGTTTAAAATTTTTTATTATCCCTTGATCCAAGGGCTGACACTCTGCAGACGTGTTTGGTGGCAGAAAAATGATTTGAATATTGGACAATTCAATGTGCGGGTGAGATGCAGCATTATCCATGAAAAGAATAATTTTTCTGTTTTGACGAATCATGTTTGGGTTAAAGTGACTTATCCATTCGCTCATGATATCTCGTGTCATCCACGCTTTTTTATTAGACTTCCAGTCAACATCCAAAAGATTCAACTTTATGCCCTTGAAACAACGAGGATTTTGTGGGTTTCCTATAACAAGAGGTTGTTCAAAGTCTCCCAGCATATTTGTACACAATAGTACAGTCAAGCGTTCCTTAGAAATTTTTCCGCCCTGGCACTTTTTTTTTTTAGACTCATTGTTTTTTCAGGAAGAGCTTTAAAAAAACAACCCTGTTTTGTCACAGTTGTAAATATCCTTAGCTTCAAAATCACGACATAAATCTTCCAATTTGACGGTCCACTCTGTTACAACCCCAGTATCAACAGATCCACCTTCACCACTTACGGTTTTCCAAGAAATTTTATGCCGAGTTTTGAACTTGTCTAGCCATCCCACAGAAGCTTTGAACTCATTTACTCCCATAGATTTCGTAACCTCCAAAGCCTTTTCCCTAATAATAGGCCCATTAATGGGAATTTTTTTAGCACGTGCGCGACAAATTTGAAGTCCAACAGTTTTCGGGAATGATTTTTGAACCTGATCATTTCCGTGTTGCCAAAATTGTTTGAGCAGTTCATTTTTTTTCTTTAGGATGTCGCTTACCTGCGTCTTCCCGATTTTGAATTTTGTAGCGAGATTGCGAACACTATTTTTTTGCCGATCATATGCATTAATGAGTTCGACTTTATCTTTTAAAGTTAAATGTTTATGAGAAGACATTGTGCACGTCACACGACACTGAACAAAACTGAAAACTGAAACTGAAAAGACAAAAGGCCAACCATATTCCCCCCCCCTGCACACACCGAATTCATCAGAAGTTTTACACGTGCCTTAAAATTCTTGGAAAAGGGTTTAGAACCGCGACATAAACCTTGATAAAATTCAGAGAATCGGAAATAAACACACGATTGAGGCAACACGTGGAAGAAACGTTCCTAGAAAAAGGGCCGTGAGCTCGCCCGCTGTCCGTTATGGGAAGATCAAATTAAGTGCTAATCTAAACGAAACTGCAGATTGCCTGTCCGCGTCGGTTACAGAGAATGTCCGCTAGGCAGAAGCTGCAAACACGTTAAAACCAATGGAGGTGAGTTGGGGAATTTGAAAATGTCCGTTGTAGAGAGATGTCCGTTAACGAGAGGTGTCCGTTAGGAGAATTTCACTGTATATATATATATATATATGTGTGTGTGTGTGTGTATTCATATAATGGTACATATTTTCCTTACCTTTATTTAGAGTAATAATTAGTATTAACCAAATATAGCCTTTTTAATTCTTCCTAAAACATTTGTTATTTTATTGTTGTCACTGTGACCTGTATCTTTTCCAGCATATGTATTTCCTCCACCTAAAAATTTATTGAGGGAAAAAAAAAAAAAAAGATTAAAAGCACAGCCTAACTGAAAAATAGCAAACAGGAAAATGAGTAACTATATGAAGATAATACACACATTTCTTTGCATTTGAAAATAATTTATGTATATAAGATACATAACTTAAAAATGATTTAATGTATATAAGATATACAACTAAAAGTGATTTAATATCTATAAGATATACAACTAAAAGTGATTTAATATCTATAAGGTATATAATGTAAAAAGATTACAGAAACATTACTGAAATTAAAAGTAAAATAAATGCAACAAAAAAATAAACCTAAATACATTTCAATTAGGATCCAGCTTTAGCTGGCAGTCAGTGCCGGATTAAGGCATGGGCTAGTAGGGCCCTTGCCCAGGGTGTCATTATTTAGGGGGCACCAAATTTTACAAATCATGAAAAAAATATATATATATTTAGTAAAGGGGGTGCCAAAAAATCTTTCTGCCCAGAGAGCGAAAATACCTTGGTCTGGTACTGCTGGCAGTCCAAGTCAGTGAAATGCATAAATAATGGTAAGTTTCAAATAACAAAGAAATAAAAGCATAAGAAGAGTTCGCAGATTACATGGGAAATCTGTCTGTTCCTTTTACCAGAAATCTTTTTTATCTCCACGGGGAGGGAGGAGACTGGATGATATGATCTTCCTTGGTGCAAGTGAAGTGGGGTTCCCCAAGGATCAGTATTAGGACCACTGTTGTTTTTAATTTTCATAAACAACATTGATGAAGCAATAGAGGGTGTGATGTCTAAATTTGCAGATGATGTTAAAATTGGTGGAGTAGTTAATGATCACTGTCAAGCTCAGCTTCTTCAGAGAGACCTAGATAGACTTCAGGAATGGTCAGAAAAATGGCAGCTATGCTTTAATCCAATAAAGTGTAAGGTATTACACCTGGGAAACAGTAATCCCAAAATAACTTATTCACTTGGTGGAGTTCAACTAAACCCAGTACTGGAGGAAAGGGATTTGGGTGTTACGATATGGTCAGACATGAAATTCTCTGAGCATTGTAAACAGGTTGCAAGGAAGGACCATGGTGTCCTATCGATGATCTATCAAACTTTTGCAAGTAGAGATAGGGACTTGATAATCCCATTATATAAGGCTTTTGTTAGACCACACTTGGAATACTGTCTTCAAGTATGGAGACCGCACCTAAAGAAAGACATCGAGCTTCTTGAAAGGGTGCAAAGACGGGTAACTCGCCTGGTGAGATCGGCAAAAGGGCGTCCTTATGAAGAAAGACTTTGAATATATCGGTTGCAGAGTTTGGAAACTAGACACCTTAGAGGATATTTGATTGAGGTGTTTAAGACTCTGAGAGGCATCAGTAAAATGAATGAGGATGAAAGGCATCAGTAAAATGAATGAGGATGAAATTTTCAAGATTATAAATGATGCTAGAACTAGGGAACATAAATTCAAGTTACAGGGGGGATGGGGATGTTTAGATTGGACTGCAGGAAGTTTTATTTTAACCAGCGAGTTATAAATTACTGGAATAAGTTGCTACATGGGTGGTAAAGGCTGACAGTTTGGGGAAATTCAAAGGTCATCTGGATAGTACCTTCGGGTGAGGGAAACGCATAGGATGATAGGTTTAATTTCCTTTTCTTTTATTAATTATTAATCATTGATCATTTTTTTAATCATTGTTTTATTAGAGTTTTTTTTTTTTTTTTGGCTGGTACAGCATAAGCCATAGGCTTTCTTGCACCACGCGGCCATTACTAATACTAAAGTGGAGGAGTATTTTAACCCCAGGGACTCACATCTGGTGAGTATGGGCTTGGCACACCCAGAGTCCTGAGCTGGATATCATCATTCTTCTCTTTCTTGGTGATTCCCTTCTACTTCTCTCTCGAGGTAATTCAGAATTTTTTTTTTTTTTTTTTTGGCTGGTGCCGCATAAGCCTCAGGCTTCCTTGCACCATATAGTTAATAATAATAATAACAACTTATCTGGGTTCATTGAGCTAAAAAAAAAAAAAAAGGGAATAAGAACTAGATTTGGGAGCTCCAAAATCTTCTGGTGCAGGTTCTATGTGTATATCACTGCTATTGAAAGAGGATGGAAGAATAGTACTATGCTGTGCTGGCTATTTAACTGTACGTAATACTGAAGCACCACTCGCTCTCTCTCTAATATAAATTAGAGAATAAAAATTAAATTATAATGCTTATCTCAAGTAGCTTGCAAAATCTGGGTATATCATTCAGTTAAAGTTTTAAATTATGATCAGCATATCATTCTCAACTATTTCAGTGAGTATAATTCATTTAATTGTAAAAAAACTTGGAGCAAAGAGCTATATTTTACCTTTCTACACAGATGGGAGTCCTATTTCTCATATGTTAATTACAAATTACATTTATGATTGACACATGTTTATGTCTTTATTATAAATAGAACAGGCATGAATTACAAGAGGACCTATCAAAAAAATTTCCAAGAATATATCCCCAATTCACAAAGAGGGATCGAAGAGTGACACGAGTGATTACAGACCAGGTAGTTAATGGAGTCACTGGTTAAAGATGCATTGCAGGATCATCTAGACAAGACAGCAGCAATAATTCAGACACAGCATGGGTTTGTTAAGGGAAAGTCTTGTCTGACAAATTTGATTGGATACTATGATGTGTTTTCAAAGGAACTGGATGCAAAAAATAATTTTGATATCATATTACTTGGATTTCAGAAAGCTTTTGACACTGTTGCGCATGGAAGACTACTGTACAAATTGGAGCAGAATGGTATTAAGGGTAAGTTGCTACAATGGATAAAAGGGTGGTTGAGTAGGAGAAGACAAAGAATGGTAATCAATGGATGCTGCTCTTCGTGGACTAATGTTATTAGTGGAGTTCAACAGGGTTCGGTGTTGGGTCCACTGTTGTTTTGTTTTTTGTTTTTGTTTTTAGTTAGTTCTTGGCGCATTGGCTTCTGTGGCCATAATGCACCTTGCAAGGTTTTTGCAGTACTCTGATCTAAGCCCGAGGCGGGATTCGAACCTGCGACCTTTGGATTGCCAGGCAGGAACTTTACCCGGTCGGCCTGTTGTTTTGTATATTTATCAATGATATTGATGAAGGTATATCAGGCTTAGTGTCGAAGTTTGCAGGTGATACAAAAAGTTGGTGGGGTTCTTAATGACAGTAATGGCAGTGTGCTACTGCAACGGGATCTAGAAAATTTGAGCAGATGGGATGAGAAGTGGCAACTGAAGTTTAATATTGACAAATGCAAAGTACTGCATATGGGTAGAAGTAACCCCAGAGGAATGTACCAACTGTGTGGCACTACACTTAGGGTGGTAGAAAATGAAAAAGACCTGTTAGTAATTGTGCAGTCAGATATGAAGTTTTCTGAGCAATACAGACAGGCTGCCAGAGCAGGTCATGGGGTTTTGTCAATGATATACAGGAATTTTGCTAGCAGAGAAAAGGAGGTGATTATCCCTTTGTATAAGGCAATGGTCAGGCCATGCTTTGAGTACTGCATACATGTCTGGAGGCCTTATTTTAGGAAGGATATAAATTTGCTTGAGCGTGTACAGAGAAGGGCAACAAGATTGGTGAGGAGAATGAAGGGTTCCTCTTACCAAGAAAGGCTTAAGTTCTGCAAATTGCAGCAGCTGGAGACTAAGCACCTGTGAGTGATCTGATTGAGGTGTATAAGGCCTTGAATGGGTCGAGCACACTGAATTCTGATGGGATTCTTCCGCTTTCTCAGATTACGAACCTAAGGGGGGCATAAATTGAAATTGAGGAAAGACAGTTGTAGAATAGATGACGGAAATTTGCCTTTAGCCAGCGGGCGGTTAATTGCTGGAACAAACTTCCATCTGTTGTTGTGGAAGTTGATAGCTTAAATAAATTCATGGAGGAACCAGACAACAAACGTTTAGAGGGAATGGTTGTGTGATTTTTTTTTTTTTTTTGCTGATGCTACCTAAGCTCATGCTTGCTTTTTTGCATCACATGCCTCTATTACTATTACTATTAGTACCACAAAAACCAAATTACTTACATGCACGGATGTAACTTCATATCTGACTGCACAATTACGAACAGGTCTTTTTCATTTTCAACCACCCTAAGTGTAGTGCCACACAGTTGGTACATTTCTCTGGGGTTACTTCTACCCATATGCAGTACTTTGCATTTGTCAATATTAATGCACATCATAACAGTCTCCTTGCAACTGAATAAATTTCATTTACCAGTGCTTCCACTTAAAAAAGCATGCCATGGAATTGATTTTTTTTAGAGTAACTCAGTATTCTATGTTTTTGTAATGCTCTCCATGTTGTGAAATACGTATATACAGTCGAACTTCCCTATAACGAATTCGATAAATCCAGCGAAAAAATTCGTTATAGAGAAATTTCGTTATACAGAGAATATCTTTTTTATTAGAAATTGTTATCTAATTAGAAAATTAAAATGAATCTACATTTATTTTTAATGTATTTTATTTCAAAAACATACTTATTTAAATTACGTTTACACAATTTTCGCCAGTAAGTATCACAAATTAAAAAAATCTAATTTTCGTTTGCACAGTACAATTAAAAAATTGTCTGATTCTCAAAGAAAACCTCACATTTGTTTAGAGCATTAAAAACATTATCAGGAACATTTTTCACAAAACTGTAGACCCATACGAACCGTTAATCAAGTGTTAATCATTTATTCGCGAGTTGGCTTTTCTACGGGTTGTTCTGATGTGTCATCATTAATTTCTTCGTGATCATGGTTGCGTTTAACACTGTTCAGCAGCATTTCATCTTCATTTGGATGTTCTGCTGTGATCTACATAAACATAACTATCCAGTGTTATTTCATTTTCAATGTTTCCGGACGATTCTAATAATGTCCAAAAGTTTTTCAGTTGTGAAAGGGCCAGTTCATCTTGTTCGACTTCTGTATTCAATGCAAATCCCGCTTTCGGAAAAACAATTTTGAATAGTATATTCAGTGACATTGTTTGTCCAAACTTTTGCCAGTTCAGAGATGCAATCTCTAAAGTTAATTGTAACCTCCAAGTTTGTTTTCTGATAACGCATTGACAATCTTCATTATTATTCTCTTTCGATAATGAAATTTAAAATTTTTAATAATGCCTTGGTCCATTGGCTGGAGTTTTGACGTTATGTTTGGTGGTAAAAACAACTTCGCACTTTTAAGTTTGGCAAAAATACTGGCAGGATGTGCCGGACAGTTGTCAGTTACCAACACGATTTTCCTTTTTTCTTTTGTTATACGCTTGTCTAGTTTTAATATCCATTCTTCAAAAATATCACTTGTCATCCATGCTTTTTTATTAAAAGGTGTAGTCAACTTCCAAAGATTTTGTGCCTCTAAAACATCTTGGGTTTTTTGATATTCTGATGACTAAAAGTCTTAATTTTTCACTTCTTGTCATATTTTCTCCAACTAGCACAGTGATTCTTTCTTTGCTTTGTTTTCCGCCAAAATATTTATCATCCTTAAAAGCAAGTGTTCTATTCGGTAAACATTTAAAGAATAAACCCATTTCGTCAGCATTAAAAACATCCTTACGCTCATATTCTTCCAAAATCTTCTTTAAAGTATTGTTCCTCCAACTGTTGCAATCTTCTTCGCTTATGTTAACACTTTCTCCACAAATAACCTTTTCCACAATTCTGTGGCGCTTCTTAAATTTATCTAGCCACCCAGTGCTCACATTAAATTCTATATGTCCAAGGGACTGTGCAAATTTCAGAGCTTGTTGCTTAATTATTAGGCCCGATATTGGGATATTCTTTTCACGTATCATTTACACCCATTTTAGAACAGCTTTATCAACATCTTCGTATATACATAACTTAATTCACTTCTTGTCTGCTCCTCCTTCAATTGCATTTAAAATTGATTCTCGATTTTTTTAAAATCGTAGATAAACTGCTTGCAGATATGCCATATTTCTCCGCAACATCTTTTTTCTTAAAACCCTGGTCAATATCATAACAATCTTTGCTTTATCATTACTACTTAAACACTTTCTCTTCGACATTGTTTTCACAATTGTAAAAATTACTGGACTGCAGCTCTTGCCGATACATACACCGCAAACTTCGCTGTGCTGGCCATATAGTGAATTGTTAGTACAGGTACCGCCTACTCAATGACGTTCCCTTGCCAATTCAACAGTATCACTCCCTTTGAAGAAATATACGACTTTGTGAATTTCTTTTATTCTGCTTTCATTCATATATACACGAAAGAAAATTTATGATTAATGTATGCTGTATGTTACTTTTCGGAAAAAAAAAAAAAAAAAAAAAGAGCATATAGCCTAGGTGATTGATGACGAATGAAATAAAAAAAAAAAAAAAATCATGAAAACCATCTACTGGGAGTCCAGTTAGACGAGAACGGACATATCATATAATGATTGACATGAAGGTCGCGTGGTACAATTGAGGTGAGAAGCGAATGTCACTTAGTAGGCGTTACTAAAAACCGACTGGTAGCATTCTATGTATTGCCGCTGCAGCATGCTAAAGGTTTACTGCAGCGAATTTCGTTTTCCCCTTAGCCAACATCAATTTACAAATCTACCCTATTTATTGTAAAGTTTACGACCACTTTTAAGAAAACCCATTTGGTTTAATAACTGTAACAAAAATGAAACAAAGACCCTCCTACGGGCGTCAATGGCCACAAGTGTTCACTAAAAGGATGATTATTTAATTCCAGATGCTAATGCGCAATTTCAGGAAGGAGGCAGTATATTTGAGCGGCTGTTTAGCAGTAAATGCTTGAAAATTTTCAAAAATGCTTTTACTAATTTTTTTTTAAAAATTCGTTATAGAGAGACTAACACTTCGTTATATGGGATTAATTTTACATGTAATTTCGTTTCAAGGTGCAATGTTTCGCGAAAAAATTCGTAATACAGAGAAATTCGTTAAATAGAAGTTCGTAATAGAGAAGTTCCACTGTATATATATTTTTTAAATTGAGCTTTCAGTTTGGAGAAGAAATCAGGTGGGGGGGGGGGGGGGGGGAGGAGTTAACATCAGGGACTGACTAATTGATTGTGCAGTATATATTATTTGCCAAATAATATATATATATATTATTTGGCAGGCGAAGGCAGATTACGAGAAATCCTTGGCAAGGGATGCAAAGAAAAACAGCAAAGAGTTCTTTACTTATGTAAACTCTAGAAGGAAGGGGATGAATCAGATTGGTCCACTTGATATTGATGGGTCAACTGTTGATGATCATGCTCAGGTAGCTAACAAACTAAATGAATATTTTGCATCGACATTCACACATGAGGAGTTATTCAGCAAGGGGAATGCCAGAGGTGTATTCAACTCTAGCAGTAAGCTACAGAATCTTGAAATAACTGGGAGTAAAGTGGAGGAGAAACTGTTGAAGATAAACACAAGAAAGGCACCCGGGGTGGATGGGATCTATCCAGTTATATTAAAGGAGGCAGCAAAGGAAGTAAGCAAACCCTTAGCCATAATTATGAGAGCTTCCTTAGACTCAGGGGAGGTACCCATAGACTGGAAATGTGCAAATGTGACCCCAATTCACAAAGGAGGATCAAAGGCTGACACAAGTAATTATAGACCTGTGAGCTTAACTTCTGTTCCAGGAAAATTAATGGAGGCACTGGTTAAAGAAGCACTGCAGGATCATTTAGACAAGACTTCAGTTATAGCTCAGACACAGCATGGTTTTGTTAAGGGGAAGTCTTGCCTGACCAACTTGATTGGATACTATGATGCAGTCACAAAAGAACTGGATGCAGGGAATAACTTTGATATTATATACTTGGATCTTAGAAAGGCTTTTGATACTGTTGCACATGGAAGACTGCTACACAAATTGGAGCAGTGTGACATTGGAGGCAAATTGCTGCTATGGATAAAGGGGTGGTTGAGGGGGAGAAGACAGAGAGTGGTAATCAATGGACACTGCTCATCGTGGACTAATGTTATTAGTGGAGTCCCTCAGGGCTCAGTGTTGGGTCCATTATTGTTTTCTGTATTTATAAATGATATTGATGATGGTATATCAAGCTTAATGTCCAAGTTTGCAGATGATACAAAGGTTGGCAGGGTTGTCAAGGACACTACTGACACTATGCTGCTGCAACAGGATCTGGAAAGGTTGAGCAGATGGGCTGAGAGGTGGCAAATGAAGTTTAACATTGACAAATGTAAAGTACTACACATGGGAAACAGCAACCCCAGAGCAACGTATCAACTCTGTGGTACTACACTGACAGTGGTAGAGAATGAAAGGGACTTGGGGGTGATTGTGCAGGCAGATATGAAGTTCTCTGAGCAGTGCAGACGGGCTGCAAGAGTAGCTCATGGAGTATTGTCAATGATATACAGGAATTTTTCCAGCAGGGATAAGGAGGTGATTATTCCATTGTATAAGGCAATGGTCAGGCCACACCTAGAGTACTGTATACAGGTCTGGAGGCCTCATTTCAAGAAGGATGTAGAGCTGCTGGAACGAGTACAGAGAAGGGCAACAAGATTAGTGAATGGAACAAAGGGGTGCTCTTATGAAGAAAGGCTTAAGTTTTGCAAATTACAGTGTCTGGAGACTAGGCACCAGCGAGGTGATCTGATAGAGGTGTATAAAGCCTTGAATGGTTTAAGCATGCTCAATGCTGATGGGATTCTTCCTCTAGCTCAGAAAAATCACCTGAGAGGGCATAAATTCAAATTGAGGAAAGACAGATGTAGGATAGACGTGCGGAAATTTGTAATGGCTGTGTAACCTATAAATTAACTCCATAAGGGTTTGCTATTGCACAATTTTCAAGTTATTACAAATAAAAGCAGCACACACAAGGGGGTATCAAAAGGTTCATACTTTGACCTGGATAAAACATCAGTAAGAAGATGCCGTTTTTAATGTAAGTTGTCTACATATTCAGTAACTAACACAGGGGTCAGCAACCTGCAGCTCTTTAACTTCTAGCCCACACAAAGCAAAGTTTGAAATGGAGTTAGAGGACTTAAAAATCAAGGACACGTAGAGTGCAAGGCTAAAATGCCTTAAAACTGAAATTGAAGATTTGCAGAGGCATGCAATTCTACACAAATGGATGGTGATAGATGAGTTGAAAATGAAAGACCAAATTGTGTTCGATGCGTGGAGTAACTTACCGGACACGTATATAAATTTGAAAATATTAGCATTTGGACTTCTCAGTTTTTGGTTCGACGAATTTCTGTGGGCAAATATTTTCAAACATGAACTATATTAAAAATAAATCAAGAAACCATCTGAGCAATGTGAATCTCTTAGCATGCTTAAAGAAGAAAATTACGGCATATTTCCCTGATGTTGAGAGACTTGCTCAAGAAGTTGAGCAGCAAAAGACACATTAATTAGAAATATTATTAATAAATATTTCAAAATATATATTTTTTAAATAAAACACCTTCCCACTCTATTCCATTTCTTAAACCCCCCCCCCCCCAGCTTGAGCTGAAGTGCGGCTCTTCGGATTCTCTCTTTTTTTTAATTAGATCAAAAATGGCTCTTCACTCAAAAAGGCTGCCGACCTCTGAACTAACATGTGAAATTTCATTGCCATAGGGGTGCATTATAGCCTTAGATGCTAATGCACCATAAAACTCTAAAACAAACAAACAATCATTGCCATAGGTGACAAAGTGGAATATCGAGCAGTGATCAAGTTCCTGCATTTGCAGGGCAAGAAAGTTCAGGAAATTGATGAAGAAATGAAAGCTGTGTATGGACAGAATTGTCCATCTTGTGACACTGTAAAAAAGTGGAAACGGGAGTTCCGGTGTGGTCATACAATTGTCTTTGACGAGCCAAGAGAAGATAGGCCATCAACATCCACAGACAGTTGCAAAGGTTGAGCAGCTGGTGCTGAGTGACAGAGGGGTGACATTTAATTTCACTGCAAATACAGTGAGAATTAGTTATGGATCTGCCCACAGCATTTTACATGACCATCTGCAAATGTCTAAGGTCTCTGCACGATGGGTTCCAAGATTGCTGATGCCTTTGCAAAAGCAATGTCGAATGCAACATTCTTGCCAACTGTTGGATTTGTGTAATGCGGATGTTGAGAAATTTTTTGATCGATTGGTGACAAATGACGAATGTTGGGTGTACAATGAAGAAAACATTGTGTGGACGCCACTTTGATTCATCTCAGGAAGTCACCAATGAAGTGGAATTGTGGTTTCAGGCAAAACGTGCGGACTTCTCTGATCAAGGCATTAAACAACTGATCCATAGATGGGAGAAATGTGTTACTAAACATGGAGACTACACAGAAAAGGATTAAATTTCCTGTGAAGTTTCACCTTTCTAGGGGTATTATTTGTAGGTAATGGTACGAACTTTTTGATACCCCCCACATACCGTATTTTTTGAAAGTTTATGATCTGTTTTACTCACAAAAAAACATCCCAATTCAAATTTTTAAGAAAATTAACAGTTATTAAAAATTCACAGAAACTAAAATTACAAATTAATTTGTATTTATAATTATGGTCCCATTGTACAGCTGTATTTCTTAATACCATCTCCTTTATTCACTTATGTAAACAATGCCATGCATGATTGAACATTACTACCTATAATTACAACCATAATGATGCAGGTGGACTACACAGAAAGCAAGAGAGAAAGAGTGTATAGGTGTCAGAGCACTCCACTGACCATAGTAGTTGTTCTTTCAGAGAATTTCTCCATTCAATGTTTTGTAAATCTACTTCGGCTGCCACTTTAAAAGTATTCATAATAATGAAAACTAATAAATTATAAACAAGACTATTTAGTAATAGTATTCCCCATATAGTGCAAGGAGGCCACAGGCTTTTGCTGCACTGACTGTTAAAAAACAAACAAACCAGCAAGTAGATAAGAAAATACAAATTACAGTGGATTCCGGTTATTTGGGCCACCGGTTAATCGGGGCAGCCGTTTATTTGGGGCAAATCTTAAAAAACAGAAACCAATCGAGAAAATAGCCAGGATTTACTTCGCTTAATTGGGACAGCATGCCGCTTAATCGGGGCAGGAGACCGCAGCACTGGAGATTACCCTACGATTGTCTCCGACGGTACCACGTGGTTCGATCGAAATTCTGGAGGTCACAACCATAAAACAATAAAAACAATTAGCAGTCACCTGTTTATTGAGCTTTTCTGTTAGTGAAATCTATCATAAACGGACAGTAAACTCGATCTTACTGAATTTGCAATAATACCGACAGCTGGAATTCTGTGGGTTATTATGTTGAAATGTGTTAACACTTCCATGAAATCTTCAATCATATAAAAAATTAATTTTCAGATCTTCTCTTCATTCCTATTTTTAAAGCTTCGTAACTCGTTACTCCGTTCTCACTTGCACGTATCGTGTTACTTGCAATTTGTGTGTGCCGTGTTCTTTGTTATTGATTGCTTATCTTTTCACTGTTTTAAATTTTAACCCCCACCCACAAATGTCAGTAAACAGAAATGTCAACTAGTTCGATGTACATATTACAGTACGTATTAATTATTCCAATTATAACGTATATCTTCCGATTTTCACGTATCATTTAATTTTTTAATTGGTAAGGTAATAAAGGGTAAATTTGTGCTTAATATATCTTTGCTTTTATAGCCTGTGGATAATATTCCTCCTATTTTCGCTAATTAATAGAATTAAAATTAAATTCACAAACTTGATCACAATGACAGGCGCTTACTGCACATCGTATAGTGAACGGTACTTTAATATGTCGATTTCGCCGTAACGTGATTTCGTTGTACAGTGAACCAATTAAAAAGGGGGAGGGTACATTGTATTTTTAACTATTTACGTGAAACTTCGGATAATTGGGGCAGCCGCTTAATCGGGCCAAAATGCACTAGTCCCGATGTGTCCCAAATAACCGGAATGGACTGTATATGCTTTCTTCCTCATATAGTTAACTATCCAGTTGACCTTTGAAATTATTCAAAATGTCAGCCTCAACTACCTGCAAAGGCAACCTGTTCCTGCAATCAATTACTCGCTGGCTAAAAGAAAACTTCCTACAATCTAGCCTAAACCTCAACCCCTGTAATTTAAATTTATGTTCTAGAATTCTTTATAACAGCGAAATTCCAACTTCATTCATTTTACTAATCCCTCGGGCGCCTCCGTAGCCAGGTGGGAAGGAGCAGCAGTGCGTAGCACACGCTTCTTGATTAGACCGGGGTTCGAGCCCGTCACCACAAAATACGGAGGATACGGAAAGGTCAGGGAATGACCACCGCATATTCCCGGAGCAATATGGCCTTAGTTGCTAATGCTCCTAAAAACCAAAACAACAACAACAGCAACTAATCCCTCTCAGAGTCTTATAAAACTGAATCAGGTCACCTCTGAGATGCCTGGTTGCCAAGCTCTCTAGCCCACATAATCAGTCTTTCTTGTATGGTTGTCCTTTTGCTGATCGCACCACTTGAGTAGCCTGTTTTTGGGCCCTTTCAAAAAGCTCAATGCCTTTTTTCAGATGAGATCTTTATACTTGAACACAGTATTCCAAATGTGGTATTATAATTGCCTTATACAGTGGGATTATGACCTCTCTATCTCTACAACATTCAATAAATCATTGATAGCACCCCATGAGCTTTCCTGGCTGCCTATTTACACTGCTCAGAAAACTTCATATCTGCCTGTATCATAACTCCCAGATATCTTTTTCCTGCATTGTTTTTAATTCAACCTCGCATTAATTCAACCTAGCTGCCACTTCTCTGACTATTTTTGAAGTCTGGTCAAGTCATCCTGACGAAGAACTGATGGTCCAAGGATGGATCCTTGGGACACAACACTCCTGAAGTTACAACAATCTGAAGAATATCCATTAATCACAACCCTCTGCCTGCCTTCTGATCTGTAGCCAACCAGCAATCCAACTTAGAATCTTTCCAGTAATCTCAACATGTTCCAACTTACACATGAATTTTTACACTGGTTCAGCAGAAAGAGGTGGAGTTATAAATGCCAGTTCTGAAGTGTATCACTCATGGAAATATCTGGATAAAGACAGAGCAAAAGCTGATCATATGTGTGACAGGAAGAGAAGTGAGTACGTAAGAGTCCATATAAGGTAAGCATCTGGATCAGGCATTTCAATAGTTGTTTTGCAACGCCAAAAGGACAGAAAAATCTTTAGAATGGCCATAAGAGAAAGGCTCTGCCCGAAAAAAGACCATTACTAAGTTGTGATCTGAAGTGCCAGAGCTGTGCCAACCCGGTGGTGCAAGTGGTGTATCGCATCAGGGCAACAATGACTTAGCGGTGGCAGAGACTAAGTGGCAGTAAAGGCCAAAGTTCTGTAAACACTAAAGGAGATGGCAACGGCAAAGACTAAGGAGACTAAAAGTTCAATTTATCAAAGAATGTGTTTTGTCGCATTTTATATTAACAAATAATGAATTTTAAATTTAAAACTTTTTTTAAATTTTTTTTTCAATATTTCTCACGTCTGATGGAAAGAAACGACTCTCTGGTTAAGAATACAGAAAAAGAGAGAGGGAAAAAAAAAAAAATGAAAAGCGACCAAATAAAAAAATCAACAAGTTCATTACCAGGTTGCTAGACATCCAGCCACAGCCAGGTCCATTGACTTCAATTTCCTCTAGCTCTTTACTACTACTACTGATGAAGAAACTGAAACATGTGAATTATTACCTGTCCAAGATACTGACATTCCAATTCAGTAAGGAACACTAGGTGCAAGTGAAGCAAATTCGGGTGAAGAGGAAAGTGAAGATCACAATAGTCGTATACAAGATCAACTTCACTTAGTGATCCAGTAAATGGCCCAAATTATTCGCTGTATGATTCCTTTCGCCTCAAAGGTGGTACTTGTGCATATGTCCGTTCTGATATTCCCTGTCAGAGACTTGGCAATTTGGAATCTCCTCTCTTTGATCTTCTCTGGCTTAAAATCTCTCTACCTCATTGTGTCAAATTCATCTGTTGTCTCTACCGTTCTCCCAACTCCACTAATCACTTGGAACTCTTTGACTTCCTCTCTTTGCAACTTGACTTTCTCCAGTCCAACTTTCCTAACAGTGAGGTAATTTTCCTTGGTGATTTTAATGTTCACAACTCACAATTCCATTTTCTAGTCACACCGACCCAGCAGGTCGAGATGCCGAGGCTTTTGCAATTACTAATGACCTAGCACAGATTGTTCATTTACCTACAAGAATACCGGACAATCCTAATCATACAGCCAATACGCTTGATATTTTTCTCACAAACAACCCTTCTAAGTACACGGTCGAAGTGAGAGGTCCTTTAGGCACTTCAGATCACAACTTGGTGATTGTCTCTTCTACAATGGAACCTTTATCTCACGGCTATTCCCAACCTCGTGTTGTTTGGCATTACAAGAATGCAAAATGGGATGACCTGTGAGACTTCTTTTCTTCTTTTCCTTGGTCGGATTACTGTTTCAAAACTTCTGATGTCAACGTTTGCTCAGATCGTGTCAGTGAAATTATTCTTGCAGGAATAGAATCCTTTATCCACACTCCACTTTAAAATCTCGTCCTTTATCTAAACCTTGGTTTTCCAATAAATGTGCTAAGGCTGTTCAAGAGAAGAACATTGCATATCGTAATTGGCTTGTTTCTAATTCTTCAGTGTCATTTTCTGCCTACACCAAAGCTCACAACAATTGTAAAGCAGTTATTAATCAGTCCAAATTAGAGTTTGAACAGGCTAGGAGTAGAAAACTTGCCTCTTGCCCTAATGGTAGCCGAGCATTCTGGTCTCTTGCCAAAGCTATTGGCCGCAACTTTTGCCCATCTCTGCTCCCACCTCTGTCCAAACCAGATGGTTCGGTTCTCACTTCAGCCAAGGATAAAGCTGACCTGCTAGCATCCCATTTTTCTTCCAGCTCATGTATTAATGATCTTGGTAAAATACCTCCCACCATTCCCAACGCACTCCATTCAATGCCTTCTGTGGTCTTCCGTCAAAAGGATATCAGAAGGATTTTGATGAATCTTGATGCTAAGAAAGCTCCAGGTCCCGATGGTATTTCTCCACTTGTTCTCCTGAACTTACTCCTATTCTTTGCCGCCTTTTTTCACTTTCTTATTCCAAAGGTGTTTTTCCTTCTGCTTGGAAATTTGCTCATATCCAGCCAGTTTCTAAAAAGGGTGACAAATCCCTCCCATCCAATTATCGTCCCATTGCAATTACTTCTACTCTTTCTAAAGTAATGGAGAAATCAATTAACTGCCAACTCTTAAACTACCTAGAAACCTTCCGTCTGATCAACGATCGCCAGTATGGATTCCATCAGTGTCGATCCACTGGTGATATTCTGGCTTATGTTACCCATTTATGGACTAATTCAATGGAAAGGTTCGGTGAAACACAAGTAGTTGCTCTTGACATCTCAAAGGCTTTTGATCGTGTTTGGCATAAAGGTCTTCTAAACAAGCTTCTATCTTATGGTTTGCCAACTGTTTCTAGTAATTGGTTATCCAGTTTTCTCTCTGATAGCTCACTGAGGTGTTGGTAGATGGCTCTCTGTCTACTAACTTCTCCACTAATGCCGGTGTCCCCCAAGGTTCAGTTCTTTCCCCCACTCTTTTCCTCTTGTATATTAATGACCTTCTTCCATTGACTGGAAATCCTATACATAGTTTTGCCGATGATAGCACATTGCATTCCACTTTCCATTTTGAGAAACCTTGTTCTGCTCAATCAGTTTCAACTTCTCGAAAATCTGCTACCAATTCCTTAAATGCTGATCTTCAGGTAATTCTCCAGTGGGGCAAAGACAACTTAGTTGATTTCAACCCTTCTAAACTCAGTCTTGTCTTATATCTCGCAAAAAGGATTCTTCCGCTCCTATGCTTATCTTTAGTGACACTCCGATTTCTAGACAAAATGTTATATCTCTTTTGGGGATTACCCTAACTTCTAATCTCTCTTGGCACAAGCACATTACAAATATTGCTTCCTCTACATCTAAAAAACTTGGTTTTCTCTTTCACTCTCGGCGTTACTTTTCTTCGAAACAGCTGCTCACTCTGTATAAATCGCAAATCCGCCCTGCCATGGGATATTGTTCCCACATCTGGGGTGGTGCCCCCAAAACCTCTCTCAGGCTTCTTGATTCCATTCAGAAGAGGGCAGTTAGGTTAATTAATGATTAATTTCTAACAGAGTCTTTCCACTCGCTTTCTCATAGACATACTGTTTCTGCTGCATGCCTCTTCTACAGATACTTCCATGGGCACTGTTCTTCTGAATTGGCTTCTATAATTCCCGCTCTCTCTTTAAAAACAGTCCGAACACGTGCCACCACCAGCCAACATCCATTTACTGTCCAACTTCAAACCCACAGAACCAACTTTTCATCTTCCTCATTTATTCATTCAACTGACGTTTTCTGGAACAACCTTCCTTCATACATATTTCCTGAAAATTACAATCTACAGAAGTTCAAGTCCAATGTCAACAAATATCTTCTTTCGTCTTCTCAACCTCCAACCCAAGCACGGTACTAAGTACTATAGGTTCTAATACCTCTCGTGTTTGGGGTTCATATAAAAAAAAAAAATAAAATAATAAAATAAGAATGATATTAGTTGAAAACAAACCAGAACAATTAAAAAAATTTGATTTTCCAAAAGATAGAGATAATATTAGAAGAAACTTTTCTATTGAATATTAGACTAAAAAATTACAAAACGGTGAATCACTTTCGCATAACTGGTTACTGTATTTGATTTCCCAAAATGCTGTCTTCTGTTATAATTGTAACATTTTAATTGTAATATTTTAAGTTTATAGCTTTATTTTATTGTCTACAGCCAAAGCAAAATTTTTTTTGTTTTTTTATTTTATTTTTAACATATTTACTTCATGTATCATAATATATGTTATTTTGTGTTTAAAAAATAAAATTATATATTATTTTGGAAATATATTTTTTTAATTCCCAAAAAAAAAAAATTGGTATAAGAAAAATGATCGTGGGGTGTAGGGCAGCTATATAACCTGACCCTGTGAAGTACCTAGTGGCAATTGGCAATTCACAATCTGCGAGGGATAACTATATAATAATAGAGATCTTTTCTAAATATAGTACAATCACTATATGTTTAAATTGTTTTTAAAACAATTTAAAACTTTCCAGAACAGTGCATATTTTTAAGCATCTGGAAGAGCAAAATGTATAAATATATCCAAAAGAAATACTGCAAAATTAATACTTTCTCAAACGATTATTTTGTGGTTCAAACTGTTATTTATCTAAACAATTTCAAAACTATGGCAGAGTATAATAATAAATATTTCTTAAAAATAATATCCTTTAAAAATAAACTGGTACAACATACTTTGTTTAGTTGATGCTTGACCTTCCACTGATCCTGGTGTGTCATCCTCCAATTCAGCATATGCAGTTAAGAGAGCTGTTTGCTTTGATGTTAGCTTCCTGTAAATATCATCATTCAGATTTTACATTGGACAAAATGCTATTTTACAAGTCATATATCATCTCACAATTAAAAAATAAAATGGGGCTTAAATGTAAAGAAATCTTCAAATAATAAATCATACAAAAATAAATCTATAATAAACAAATTAAGTAACAAGTTTTTATCTTTTTAACCTTATTTTATATGTGCATCATACACCAACTATTCTAACCTATAATCAAAGTAACCATAATACAACTGTTACATCTGATATGAGATGCTAACCCAAGACATTAATAGAAAAAGGAACAAATATTATTAGTCTGTTTCCTGCAATATTTAGCAGATAGGAATATCATGGTTTACACCTGCTCTTATACCCCAAGTGGTAGAGAGTTTGACCCATTATGTCTGAAAAGTGGGCACTAGCAGTGTTTTGTTACACTGCATAATTGCTTTATTATCACTGTCATGTTGGCTTTAACAATATGCACCCATCTCTCATTTTCTTCCATTTTCACACATCTAGGGAGAGCTGCATATTTCTATTACCCTCTTAGTTCTCACAGAACTTTGCATCAGACACCAGGTTATAAGTTTACCAATATATCATTCTGTAGGTCACAAGTGGGATATTATCTAGGAACTTAGTGAGTCAGAAAATTGTTGTATTCAATAATCTGAAATTTGGCACACCGTCTCATTAATGGACCAGAGTAACATTTTTTGAACTGGCCAGCTTACTTCCCAAGAATGTTTAAATGTATCATGATGCATCCTACTTCCAAATAATTATTAAATATACGCACTCCAGCTTTGAATATATTTTTGAAGACATCCTGACAGACTAATCGAAATCCTCCCTGATTTGAATTTGGTAATAGGAGTGGGCAATATACGGTGCCCAAGCAATCAGACTGATTCAACTAATAATGTGAATTGTGCTAGGATAAATTTATCCAAATTAATAAAAGAATCATTTCATTGTAATGTCTCTATCTAAATGAAAATGAATTAGAGGTGCTAATCTAAATCATTAAAATAACTTAATTATAATAAACAATTCAAATACAGAATTAATAAATTAAAACTTACATAGGAACTTTAATTTTGATGTGCACATAATGATTTCCATAACCTAATCTGTTCATTCGCTTGACCCCTTTTCCTGAAAGTGTAAGAATGGTATGTGATGATGTACCAGGTGCAATCTAAAAGAACAACAACAAAAAAATTACCAATTCTTACACAAATCACAGAATAAATTAAAGATCACACCAATACATACCCAAATTCACAAAACAAAAACAAAAAGCTGGAATCATTTAGCATATGCAGATATGATGAATCCTTAATACGTTCAGTTCTTTAACCCTTTCATGAATATGCGCATACAAGTTTTTCACATGGAGTACATTGCAGAGTACGAATATATATATAATTCCATATGTAGCCTTCTTGCAGCATGTATGTAAATACAGGGCGGGACAAAAGCAGATGTACAGTTGCTTATTTATATTTTGAGAGGTCTATGCAAGAATGCTTGAAGATAACAAGCATTCTTGCATAAACCTATAGAAATAAATAAGCAATTGTATACCTACTCTTTTGCCTCACTCTGTATATACATTTTGAATGTCATTTATAGTAATATATCTGTTTATGTATGAATTGTCTAGAAATCTGCAAGCAGATAATGTGTTATGTTAGTTTCAAGTAAAGGCAGACAGTTTATAATGGACAGCAGTTAAGAAAACAGCTTTAAAAACTCAAACAGGCTTACACTTGTTAGCATCAGCTGTCAAACTTGGGTAACTAATGACAGCATCAATTCTCTGGAATCTGATGAAATTGAATCAAGTAGTACATAAATAGCTGTAGAGCAACGGTTCCTAACTGGTGGTTTGCAAACCCTTTGGGGGTCTACAAAAGTATTCCACAGGGTTCACACTAAAAATTCTGTAATAGCATCTGCTTAGATTTACATTGGTATATTTTTGTAAACTACAAAACATAACTAATAATAAACAATAAAGTAAAATAAAATTAAATAAAAAGTAAAGAACTGCCAACAAAAGAAACCACATCTCCCATAAATTAGTTAACTATCTTACGGTATATCGTGTTAAGGAAATATATTTTCCATACTAAATTTTTTTTTAATTCTCAAAGACCATTGTTATGTATAGGTACTTAATAATAATTATTATTACGCAATATCACTTATAAAAACTGGAAATATTTTATAATAAAATTTCAGAACTATTATACGATTTCAGAGAATATAGGCTGAGTCGTTTGCAATAAAATATGTTGAAAGGAGTTCGCGATAAAAAATATTATGTTGAAAGGGGTTTGCGAGCCAAAAAAGGTTGGGAAGAAGATATTACTGTATCAAAAAAATAATAAAATAAAAATAAGAAGATTACTGTATCAAAAAAATTTAGAAGCTGTATCAAATATTACTGTATCACTGCTGTAGAAGATATTACTGTATCAAAAAAATAATAAAATAAAAATAAGTTTTTCATTTTTACTTTATTTTTTTCAAAAAATTTTATATAAATTTGATTTGATTTTTGACAATTTCACTAATTTTGAGCAATCAAGACAAAATAAGAAGAAATTAATATTTAAAAGCATTTATGCACAAAGTTGATTAATTGATTGATTTGGTGTTTAATGGTGCATTGGCAGCTGTTATGCACGAAGCATTCAGTTTTAAAAAACTTATTCAAAATTCCATGGAGCCTACTATCAAAAACTCACCATTCACGTGTATTTTAAGAACTCGCCATCAAGCACGTTTCTGTGTAAATGGGTAAAAACAACAATTAACAGATAACCTGAGTGAATATGAACTGATCAAAATGTAGTAAATCAATAATAGAGTGATTAAGAAGTCACTATTTTTAAAATGCTTCTATAGGAGCAACAAACAGACTATTTATTCAAATTATATAAGAGAATTGATACCATTTAATATCCCATGCTACAGTTTTGTTTTTGGTAAATAACAGATGAGCAAATGAGTATCAGCAACAGAGCAACAAATGCAACAGATATAAAATATAACGATCAGTAAAAAGCATTCAGAGATGATAGTGACTTGAAAGAGGAAGAAATACAACGCTGAATCCTAACACTATTAAAGTTTACTGCAGAAAACTGATGACAGTGAGATCTCTATCTGATAAAAGGAGTGGACAGTCACATAAAGCAGTAACAGTCATTGGTGATTTCAACTGGTAGTGCCAAAGTAAAAATTTTCTTTTTGTTAAAACATTGCTCTTTCACAATATTTAAATCAGGTATAGGTAGAGATCTGTCTAATTATTTAATTTACACAGAGAAGAGTTCCAAAATCATACTTCTTCCAAAGAAGTGCCATTACTTTGCTATACATGTGTGGATTATTTCCTATATTAAGTTATGAGAGCCAGTTTGAGAGTAGCACATTGCTTTGCTTCATTTGAGTACATTACATAACAGTTAATCATTTAAAATATTGGTTATAAATACAAAACAGTATAAATATAAAAATATAAAAGGTATTTATTTTTATTTTTTCAGAATACTGTGACAGTGCTATGGCTTAATGACACTGCATAGTGAGCTATATTGGTGAAAAGTGATACATTAAGCTGGTATGAGGTGTTTATCCACAGTCATAAGAGATCTGTTGGAATGTGTGTGTATGTGAAATTGAGCTGATTTACCATTCTGTACAGAAAAATTTGAAAAGCGAACTAAAGTAGAAGCCATAGAAACCATACATGCAGAAGCTTTACCAAGAAACTGTAAATGAAAGAATCTACTGAAATCATACTTTGATTGCTAGAGGTCTGACAAGACCTCTTAAAGTACATTATCACACAATCCACAGGAAATAGGAGAAGGAAAGGGCCAAAAGCCAGTCCAAAACGACAGTGTGACATCTTTAAAAATATCTCATTGAAAAACTTGTAAAAAAAGAAAACATTAAACCACAAAAAATACAGCAAATTCACAATGTATTTAAGGATGAAGTTGTGATTCAGGTGTGATTCTGCTATTATGTACCAAGCCACTTAATATTAAAAATCAAATAGAATAAATTGCTTTGTATTTTCTTATTAATATATTTTATTTGGAATATTAGATGGCATGATACATAGAACAAATGCTGCAGGAATGTGTGGTTTGGCATTTCCTTTTTTTCATAAATCTTAACGATATTATCATGTTGGTCTCCATAGTAAAGTTACTAAATATCTCACTGCTTCAAATTTTTTTTTTAACTGAATCAGTCATGCATTGCCAAAATGCACGTGAGATAATCTTTATGCATGACAGTGTTTCAGCCCACTTCAGCATTCTACATAAATATTTTGCCATTACTTTGCTTAACAGAATGAATTGGCAAACATAGGAAAACTTTGGCGATAATTCTTTGAAATACAGTAAACAAGTTTACCTTAAACAAAATAATCAACTAGATCTTGCATGAAAGAATGCATAGGTAGATAATTACTTTAAAGCAATAAAACAGTTAACTCTGTGCAATAAGCATAATTAGAATCAGACAAAATTATAGTTTATTGGTTCCTAAGTGTAGTTGTTTGGTTTTTTTTTTAGGAGCATTAGCAACTAAGGCCATATTGCTCCGGGATATGCGGTGGTCATTCTCTGACCTTTCCGCATCCTCCGTATTTGGTGGTGACTGGCTCGAACCCCGGTCTAATCAAGAAGCGTATGCTACACACGCACTGCTGCTCCTTCCCACCTGGCTACGGAGGCACCTCCTAAGTGTAGTATACTTACTGTAAAATAAATTTCAAATAACCATTATAATCTTGCTTTAAATCTGAAATACGAGAGCTTCTTTGAACTCTCCCATTATTACTTATTTATTATCAGTTTTGTCATCATGCAGAGTAGAATAGATTCAGTTGACTCGATAATAGAGCACAAAAGTTCCAAAATGTCACTGGATTTAGAGCAAGATTAGCTATTTGCAACTTATTTCACAGTAAATGCATTATGCTTATGAACCAATAAACTATAACTTTGCCTATTTATTGTGTGGAATTAAGTGTTTTATTGCTTTAACTTAAAATACCCGAATATTAACAATGCTATTTTTGAAAAACAAAGGAAACAAACACATAAAGAAATATAACTAATAGCATTAACATGTTTAATTACCTGAATTGGTAGGTCTTCATAGAGACCTTGAATTTTTATTTTCCCACCAAAAACTGCTTGAGAAAGACTAATAGTCGCATTTGTGTGTATATCTGCACCATCTCTTCTAAAATAAGTACTTGGGCTAACCTAAAAATATAATAACGGTTTACTTAGGCTAATCTAATAATGGTTTATAAATAAATCATTATTTTGTTATTTTATATTATTATACATAAAACCTCTATTATCAGTATATCATCTTAGTCACTTGGCACTCATTTGGAAAGGTCTGGGTTTGAATTCTGTCACAGAATGCTTGTGGCTATAGACCTGAACGTGTGTACTGAAGTCTGGTAGGTGAAAACATTCCCAGATAATTAAAGCTTTTGTTTCAGCCTTGCATTTGTATGTGAACTCTATAAAAATTATTATTCCTCTGGTATGTGACAGACCACAGGAATATTAACAGTCTTTTTATTTGGGTTTCTGTCAGCCAGGCTCAAGCAGAAGTATAGGGATGGTAAACACACACACACATCATCTGTACATGCATGTGTGGAAGCAATGGGAAACTACTGCATTAGTCTGTATAATTCTCTGGTAAGTTAAGGACCTGCCTTTGGATATAAGATGCTCATAGGAAAAAGAGTGCATAATTAGAACTTTCATCCCAGTTACTTTTGAGCTCAGATGAGATTTCTTTTTTATGTTTAAAATCAAATAACAATCCTGATTGGGAGTGAGAGCTTTTTTCATGCTACTTAAAATTTTGTGGACCATGTTTTGAGAAACAGGCTATTTATCAACCTATTTCTCAAAAGCTGGTTACTAAATGAGAAATTAAGAAACTTAAGAATAATCACAGAACATCATTACATTTTTCGGGCAGTTAAGTTTCAAGCATTTGGAAATAACCCTCATATTGAAGCTTCAATGCCTCTTTTATATGGCATTAACAGCATTTCAGCCTCTCTGACACAATTTTTACTCCTTAAAATGGGGAAGGGGAGATTTTTAAAAATACTAAGATAAATCATTCAAATTATTTTCATTGAAAAACAATATTACTATCACTCACTTTATAACATAACCACTTAATGCCATGAATTAAGTAACGAAAGCCTTTGAGATGTCAAGAGCAACTACTTGTGTTTCACCGAACCTTTCCATTGAATTAGTCCATAAATGGGTAACATAAGTCAGAATATCACCAGTGGATCGACACTGACGAAATCCATACTGGTGATCGTTGATCAGACGGAAGGTTTCTAGGTAGTTTAAGAGTTGGTGGTTAATTTATTTCTCCATTACTTTTGAAAGAGTAGAAGTAATTGCAATGGGACGATAATTGGATGGGAGGGATTTGTCACCCTTTTTTTAGGAACTGGCTGGATATGAGCAAATTTCCAAGCACCTTTGGAATAAGAAAGTGAAAAAAGGTGGCAAAGAATAGGAGTAAGTTCAGGAGCACAGGTTTTGAGAACAAGTGGAGAAATACCATCAGGACCTGGAGCTTTCTTAGCATCAATATTCGTCAAAATCCTTCTGGCATCCTTTTGAAGGAAGATCACAGGAGGCATTGAATGGAGCGTTTTGGGAATGGTTGGAGGTGTTTTACCAAGATCATTAATACATGAGTTGGAAGAAAAATGGGATGCTACCAGATCAGCTTTATCCTTGGCTGAAGTGACAACAGAACCATCTGGTTTGGACAGAGGTGGGAGCAGAGATGGACTAAAGATGCGGCCAATAGCTTTGGCAAGAGACCAGAATGCTCAGCTACCATTAGGGCAAGAAGCAAGTTTTTTACTCTTAGCCTGTTCAAACTCTAGTTTGGACTGATTAGTAACTGCTTTACAATTGTTGCAAGCTTTAGTGTAGGCTTGTTTGTTTGTTTGTTTAGATTTTATTGGTGCATTAGCATCTAAGGCTATAATGCGCCAAGACCAGCTTTAGTGTAGGCAGAAAATGAAACTGGAGAATTAGAAACAAGCCAATTACGATATGCAACATTCTTCTCTTGAACAGCCTTAGCACATTTATTGGAAAACCAAGGTTTATTTAAAAGACGAGATTTTAAAGTGGAGTGTGGGATAAAGGATTCCATTCCTGCAAGAATAATTTCACTGACACGATCTGAGCAAACGTTGACATCAGAAGTTTTGAAACAGTAATCAGACCAAGAAAAAGAAGAGAAGAAATCTCGCGGGTCATCCCATTTTGCATTCTTGTAATGCCAAACAATATGAGGTTGGGAATAGCCATGAGATAAAGGTTCCATTGGAGAAGAGACAATCACCAAGTTGTGATTTGAAGTGCCTAAATGACCTCTCAATTCGACTGTGTACTTAGAAGGGTTGTTTGTGAGAAAAAGATCAAGCGTATTGGCTGTATGATTAGGATTGTCCGGTATTCTTGTAGGTACATAAACAATCTGTGCAAGGTCATTAGTAATTGCAAAACCTTCAGCATCTCGACCAGCTGGGTAGGTGTGACTAGGAAACGGAAGCCAGCTGGAGTTGTGAACATTAAAATCACCAAGGAAAATTACCTCACTGTTAGGAAAGTTGGACTGGAGAAAGTCAAGTTGCAAAGAGAGGAAGTCAAAGAGCTCCAAGTGATTAGTGGAGTTGGGAGAATTGTAGAGACAACAGATGAATTTGACACAATGAGGTAGAGAGATTTTAAGCCAGAGAAGATCAAAGTGAGGAAATTCCAAATTGCCAAGTCTCTGACAGGGAATATCAGAAAGGACATATGCACAAGTACCACCTTTGAGGCGAAAGGAATCACACAGCGAATAATTTGGGCATCTGATATGAGCAGTAGTTGAATCAACCGATAACTGAGATTCTGTCAGAAAAAGTACACGGGGTTTGGCAGACTGCAAGTGGAAATGGACTTCGTTGAGATTAGAACTAAGACCACGTATATTTGTGAAATGAATTAGGAAGTGCTTGGGAGGTTTAGATCTTTTCGTAGGTAAGCTTGCTCTATTAGTTTGACAATTCATGATGTATTCAATAGTAAGAAAAAGTGGGTGGGACATGCTGTATGAAGTAATGAAATTTTTGGATATGGCGTACACACGGCAAGAATATACCCAGATCCTTGACATAACATGGCCTCGACAATGCTCCCTGCATACACACTACTCAGACTCCCTCCAGTCACTATCTGGCAGAATAGAGGTAGCAAGATTATACACTAGCTGATCCGGAAGCCTTCTAGAGAGTTACCAATAGGTTCGGTCCGGTGTACTAACTAGAGGCCGGGCTGCGAACACCATTTTAGTGCTGTACCCTCGAAATGTAAGGAATATTGGATCTCGCCACGATGTTCATCATAACCTCAAAAGTCATCAATCATACTGCATGATGGAAGAGACAGGGAAGGGTTGACCAGAACTTAGCTCTAGAGACTAAACATGGGTTCCACCACTTCAAGACTCCTCTTATTATCTGAATAAGTCTGTAATTACTCGAAATTTTAACAGTTTATACAATGTGTAGTGTTTGTAGCAAAGTGAGTTTTGACTAACGTTACATATTACAGATCTTTAAGGTGTTCACTGAGCCAGGTTTGTCACTTCCTTTTGATTTCAGTAATGCACTGCTTTCCACAAGTGCAAATCATTTTATGAATAGTGTTCCTTCTATCTTCATGTTAATATATACAGTAAGCACCGGTTATAGTGATCATATTTGCAAATTGAATTTTGATTCTAATAAACAGCAATTCTAATAAGAGAAAATCGAAGAATATTATCCACAGGCTATAAAAATAAAGATATAAAGCAAAAATTTACAATTTATTACTAAGAGTTTATTACCAATTAAATGATGCATGAAAATCGGAAGAATTTTTATTTTGATTATCCATAGATTATCAAAATAAAAATAAATTTATACTTACGTATATAGCTTAATTAATATACATATTAATTAAACAGAACACTATGATTATAATTTTAGTCACTTATTTTAGATTGCTGTGAATTATCACTACAAAGTCTATAGATTTTTCAATATTATATAACAGATATATTCACGATCACTTGCACCAGTTTCCTCCAAAACTATCCTCAGGACAGCTATAGCTTCACGAGTTTGCTGTTTTGTAACTGGAATTTGTTTGGATTCAACTTCATTTTCCTCCTCCTTGGCAAAATTATCAGTAACAGACTGGGCAATTTCTTCTCCTGTTAAAGCTGTAGTAACTAACCGTTTATAACAGACTGTACAAACAAAAAGGCCGAATAAACCAAAAACCGCAAATTGTTTTTGTTTTATGGTTGTGACCTCTAGAAAAGTGACCTCCAGAAATGTGCCTTAGAAAAATATCACAGAGGTGTTCAAAATTGATTTTTATAACTGAAGATGTGATTCAATTAAACGATGAAAGTATAGAGCATTTTATTAATTTTAATCTGTTCTTAGAAATTTGATTCTCTAAAGCGGCTGATTCTAATAACCAGCGATTGCTATAACCTGCACTTACTGTGTATATTTTTTAAGCTTAATAGTTTTAAGATCTGCCTCAAACACTTCAATCATCAGATCACCTGGCAGGGGACTAGTCTCCAGATGCTGCAATTTGCAGAACTAAAGCCTTTCTTGAAAAGAGCACCCTTTTGTTTCCTTCAATCTCACTGCCCTTCTCTGCACCCATTCCAGCAGATTGGCATCCTTTGTAAAATGAGGTCTCCAAACCTGTATGCAATACTCAAGGTGTGGTCTAACCATTGCCTTGTACAATGGGATAATCACCTCCTTATGTCGTGTTGTATCTGTGTTGTGTTTTTGCTACTGTTTTTAGCATTTCACTCATGCTCCTTATACATCAAACATGCAATGCTTATTATATGTACCTTTTTGTTCTAGTTATCTAATTCTGCTCATTCCTTTAATATGCAGAATATCTTTTATGGATACCCATTATTTTCTAATGTACATATCTTAATGATTTCTGTATGTTGTTGCTGTTAGCTTTTTTTTACTCTATAAATTAAAATTATTAAATTCTGTATTCTATAAATTAACTATAAAATAATTATATATTTATTATAAATTATAAATTTAAAAATCTATAAATCACTTATGATTTTTTGATAGCCTTTAAACTTAGCATATCTAAAATCAAAATCTGATTTTAAAAAATATATTCTTTTTCATTCCGTATTTAAAGATGTAAAGCAAAAATTTTTTTTTTAAATTTAGCCTCCTTTAAAACAATATTTCATGAAAAATTGCATGAAAATTTTTCATGAAATATTTTTCTGGAAGAGTGTAATTTCATATCTGCTAATGCATGTTTTTGTAAAATAAAAATTTGCTTTCCACCAAATATTTTTATTAAAAACATTTCAATTAATTCATCCTATTTTCTCAGGGATTTAAAAAAATAAATTTCCTTTCATGAATATATAATAGAAATAGCAATAGAAACAAAAAATTTCTAAAACAATATGAATGCATTTAATTAAGAGATTAGAGTAGCTCACCTTAAAAGTCACAAACAGCTCCTGATTGCTCACGTTCATTCTTACCGTCTGCCCATTTTCTATACCTATTGAAAATGCAAAGAAAGAAAGAAAGAAGTAAAATTTGCTCTAAATTTTTCCTGTATAGCCTAATTACAAGTACCTCATTAGACTAAAGTGCATTTAGGGCTAGAGCCTCAAGCTGCGAACAAATTTGGACTATGTATATATTAAATGCTATAGCATCATAATACACAACCATTTCTGAATAAACAGAGAATTTTTAAGGTGGCATCGTTTTGGGTGGTTGTACCTATCTGAGAATAAGTAACATTAGTCTGCTCCTTAGGTGAAGCGTTACTTATTCGAAGTAGTGCAATATCATGGCAACACGTTGTGAAGGTATTCACAATATGAGATATAACTTAAAACGATGCCACTTTAAAAATTCTCTGTTTATTCAGAAACGGCTGTGTATTATGATGCTATAGCACAATATATACATAAGTACCTCATTATTAATTGATCCCTTCAACTTCTATATTCAATTGCTCTTTGTAAACTCCATGCCAATATGTGATCTATAAGCATGAGCAACACAAACTTGGTTTTTCTCAAACTTTATGAAATTGATGAGTATCTGTTTGTGGCAGCCTTTGCAACTTCACAGCACTGAATCTTAAAACATAATAATAAATATATATTAAGCTGCAGTTTTCAGACGGTGTACAGAAAACTGATCCAGTCCACTGCAGGGATTTGACTGGTTTGTGGGCATATACGTTATTTCTCTACCTACAGAGAAATATGCAATTTAACATCATAATATTTAAATAAAATGTTAGGATTAGTATTGGTATCTGATGCAAGAAAGCAAGCTTATACAGCATCAGGCAAAAAATAATAAAAAAAAATCTCCTCGTATCACTGAAAAGCAGCAAAGACTTCTATACTTATAAGAACATTAGAAGGAAGGGGTTGAATCAGATTGGGTCACTTAATGTCAATGGGTTAACTGTTGATGAATCTGCTCAGGTTGCTGACAAATTGGATAGATATTTTGCATCTACATTCACACATGAGGCATTCGTTATGGGAGGGGATGTCAGAAGTTTATCAAACTATAATGGGGAGCTAAGTGACTTTGCGATAACTGAAAGGAAAGTGGAAGACAAATTGTTGAAGCGCAACATAAAAAAGGCAGTGGGGTGGATGGAATCTATCCAATCATATTAAGGAAGGCAGCAAGGGAGCTAAGCAAACCATAAGACATAATTATGAGAGCATCCTTGGATTCCGGGTAGGAAAGCATGAACTGGAGATGTGTGAATGGATCCCCAATTCACATAATTACAGACCTGTCAACTTAATATCTGTTCCACGGAAAATAATGCTCATTGGTTATGCAGGACCATCTGGAAAGGAATGCAATTATACTGCAGTCAGAGCATGGATTTGTTAAGGGGCAGTCTTGTCCAACCAAGCTGATGACACAGTGACCAAGGATCTGGATGCAAAAAATAACTTTGATATCATATACTTGGATTTCAGGAAGGCTTTTGATAAAATTGCACATAAAAGACTGGTGTATAAACTAGAGCAATGTGGCATTAAGGACAAGTTACTGCTATGGATAAGGGAATGGTTAAGTGCGAGAAGACAGAGTGTGGTTATCAATGGGCACTGCTCGTTGTGGGCTAATGTTATCAGTGGAGTTCTCCGTAGTTCAATCCTGGGCCCATTGTTGTTTTCAATATTTATAAATGATACTGATGAAGGTATATCACGCTTAATGTCAGAGTTTGCAGATAATACAAAGGTTGACAGGGTGGTTAACAATAATAATGACAGTATCTATGCTACTGCAACAAGATTTAGAAAAATTATGTTGATGGGCTAAGTTGAAATGTATTATGTTGAAATGGCAGTTGAAGTTTAACACTGACAAATGCAAGGTACTGCATAAGGGAAGCAGTATCTCAGAATAACTTATCAACTGTATGGAACTACTCCACAGTAGTAGAAAATGAAAAATACCTGGAGGTACTTGTGCAGTCAGATATGAAATTCTCTGGACAGTGCAGATGTGCTGCCAGGTCAGCTCATGGGGTTTTTTCAATGATATACAGAAACTTTGCTGCAGGGTGATCAGATTGAGGTATTTGAATGGATTGAGTAAGTCGAAAATGTAAGCTGTAAATGGCATTCTTCCTTTTGCTAAGGGGGCATAAATTTAAGTTAAGGATGGTTGCAAGACAGATGTGCAGAAGTCTGGCTTCAGCCAGCCAGTGGTTGGTTGTTGGAATAGGCTTCAATCTGTTATTGTGGAAGTGAATGGTTTGAATAAATTGCAGGAAGAACTAGAGAAATTCTTGGAGGGTAAGGATGAGTGAAGTGTGTATGTTTTTTTTTTTTTTTTTTTGGCTGATGCTATATAAGCTTCCTTTCTTGCATCATTTGCCACTAGTACTACTAAATAAAACTGCACTCTTCCTAATATCGCAATTTCTCAATATCTAATATCTCATCACAAAACTGCTAGCTTGGGGAGGAGTCACAGATTAAAGATTAACACTACCCGCAGGTAGAGGCAAAAGTAATTCTTGCATTGCTTCTATTAGAATGACTAGCAGCCTGGAAAGTAAGGTAATGGAGATTTCCAGGACTGCTGGGAGTCATAGTGGAACAAATAAATACATGGGCTGTGTTAGGGTAACTAAGAGTAAGAACAGGTGCATGTATACTTGCATGTACAGCAATGCCAGAATTATAGTAAATAAATTTGATGAATTTGAAGTGCTGATCAAGGCATCAAAGGAAATTATTGTTGGGATATCAGAGACATGGTGTCACACAGATATAAGCAATGCAGAATTGGAATTTGGGGGGTACAATGTGTACAGGAAAGGATAGACAGGGTAGGAAGGGAGAAGAGGTTATGCTGTTAGTTAAGAAACACATAAAATCTAAAGAAGTGCATCCAGTTGATATGGGTGGACAGTGCAGCGTTAAGTCTGTTTGGTGTGACAAAAACACTGGTAAAGGGAAAATGAGAGTAGGAGTGTGTTATAGGCATAATGACCCTGATGAGTACAACGAACAATTGTGCAGAGAAATAGAGTGGGCCAGTAAATCAGAATATCTTGTAATGGGGAACTTTAACTTGATGCAGGCTTTGCACTGCCTGTAAATACTTAGAACAATGTTGTTGATAACTTCTTGCGGTAACATTGTCCATTCCTCTGTCAGTGCCATCTTCAGCTGGTGAACATTTTCTGGTGGGTGTGGACGTGCTGCTAGGCATCTCCCCAGGCCAATCCATACAAACAATGTCCTCACTTTCCAAAAGCATATCAACAGGTGCAGTGCAGTGTGGCGTTATCATACATAAACACGAGCTCGGGGCCAATGGCACCTCGGAACAGATGCACATCGGGAAGGATTACCTCAGTACAGTAGCGTGCACCAGTTACAGTACCACCTTCCACTATCTGGAGTTGTGTATGTCCATCCAAGATAACGCCTTCCCAGATGAGAACATCTCGACCGCCATATCGATCCCTTTCAGTGATGTTTGTGGGGTGATACCGTGTGCCGCCCCCTCGCCAGATTAGCTGATGTTCAGAATTGCTGCTGAGACTGAATCTACTCTCATCAGTAAAGAGTACCTTACCCCATTGCACTGCTGTCCAGTCCTGGTGTTCAATGCACCACTGTAAATGGTATCTCTGATGGGCAGGTGTTAAAGGGCTACAGTGTACTGGCCATCGGGCAAACAATCCACCTTTGTGGAGTTCCCTGGCCACAGTAAACCACAATATCCTGCATCCGTGCAGCTGGTTCGCAATGGATCCCACTGTCTGGTGTTGGTCCCTCTTGGCCTGTAGAAGTATGTAGCAGTCATCATTGGGCTTCGTGGATGACCACTACTAGTCCTTCGAACAGCTGTACCTGTCGTTCTGAAAGCCGAACACGCATATGAGACAATGCTATGGGAATACCGAACTCTGCAGCCACACTCCTCGCAATTTGACCTTCCACGAGCTTCCAATTATTCGACCCTGGGTAAAGTCATCCAGATGTTGTCTACTGGCCATTTCGTTGTCTGCAGCACTATATGAAACCAATTGAACATCTGTAACAATCGTGCTCACCATTTGGTAATTTGCACATAACTGCTGCTTTTATCTGTTTATGTGAGCCCTCTCATCATGATTCAAATTTTGCATGTGCACCAACTTTTTACTGAATGGCCACAATTATGCAAATCGCCACAGGCTGTTTTGTTTGATTTTGTGGTTGTAACCTTTAAAAATAGTGTTGGTCCTTAGGTTTTGCACACCAGTGTATGATGTGATTACAAAGGAACTGGATGCAAAAAATAATTTTGATATCATATTGATTGATTGATTGATTTGGGTTTTATTGGCGCACTAGCAACTAAGGCTATAATGCGCCAAGACCATTTGATATCATATACTTGGATTTCAGGAAAGATTTTGATACTGTTGCACATGAAAGACTGTTGTACAAATTGGAGCGGTATGGTATTAAGGTTAAGTAGCTGCAATGGATAAAGGGATGGTTGAGTGGGAGAGGGCAGAGAGTGGTAATAAATGGACATCACTCTATGTGGACAAACGTTATTAGTGGACTCCACCAGGGTTCGGTGTTAGGCTCATTGTTATTTTGTGTATTTATCAATGATACTGATGACGGTATATCAGGCTTAATGTCCATATTTGCAGATGATAGGGTTGGCAGGGTTGTTAATGACACTAAAGACACTATGCTACTGCAACAGGATCTAGAAAAGTTAGGGAGATGGGCTGAGAAGTGTCAACTGAAATTTAACATTGACAAATGCAAAGTACTGCATATGGGTAGCAGTAACCCAAGAGAAACGTACCTACTGTGTGGTATTACACTCAGGGAGGAGGAGAATGAAAAAGACCTGTGGGTAATTGTGCAGTCGGATATGAAGTTCTCTGAGCAGTGCAGACGGGCTGCCAGAGCAGGTCATGGAGTTTTATCAATGATACATTGGAATTTTGCTAGCAAAGATAAGTAGGTGATTATACCTTTGTATACGGCAATGGTCAGGCCACACTGTGAGTACTGTCTACAAGTCTGGAGGACTCATTTTAGGAAGGATGTAGAGTTGCTAGAACGAGTACAGAGAAGGGCAACAAGATTAGTGAGAAGAACAAGGGGGGGTGCAATTATGAAGAAAGGCTTAAGTTCTGCAAGTTGCAGTATCTGGGGACGAGGCACTTGCAAGGTGATATGATTTAGGTGTATAAGGCTTTGAATGGTTTGAGCTGGCTCAATGATGACAGGATAATTCCGCTTGCTCAAACTAAGAACCTGAGGGGGCATAGATTCAACTGAGGAAAGACAGTTGTAGAATAGATGTGCGGAAGTTTGCCTTTAGCCAGCAGGTAGTTGATTGCTGGAACAGACTTCCATCTGTTGTTGTGAAAGTTGATAGTTTAAATGAATTTAAGGCTGAACTAGACAAACATTTGGAGTGACTGGATGGGTGAAATGGAAGGTTTTTTTTTTTGGCTGATGCTGTATAAGCTTGCTTTCTTGGATCATATGCCTCAACTAATGCTAATTTCGTAGAATTAAAAAAGAACTTAGCCTATATGTTGAAACTAACAAATAAAACAATACCTGCTGGTACTGGGATTGTAATCTTCTTCTTCTGCACAGTTTGCCCTTTGGCTTCACATTCTATACAAGGATTTTTAATGTGCATCCGAGTTCCATGACAAAGGCGACAAGTTGACCGCATTATGAATGGGCCAGTACTCATAGTTTCCTAAATAAAATTTAGAAAATAAAATTTCAGGTTCTACAAGGGAAATATCATATTAGCCACTATTAAAAATGTCCTACAGCCATAAATAATTCATTTTACTGGAGTATACAGTTAGCAATGACCCTCCTCATGGCTTGTAACCAGTTATTAACTACTAAGAGAGAGAGAGAGAGAGAGAGAGAGAGAGAGAGAGAGAGAGAGAGAGAGAGAGAGAGAGAGAGAGAGAGAGAATGTGAGTTTTCTTGAAAACTAATAGGGCCTAGTCTTATGCATTTTTAACACTCTTAATCATATATAGAACCTTAACCACACCCTAAAAGAAATTTGCAAGCTCTTTTAGATAAACTACAGGATGCCATAACTGGAAACTCAGTTATACTCAACAAAAAAGCTGATTAGCTAGTTTTGTTTATCACAAAAAAACTATGAGGAGCTAGATAGGCTTTCAACATCTAGCTCATAGGCTTTATGTGGCTGTAGGCTCATGTTCATAGGCTCTATGAAGCTAGCTATCTGACGTGGTATGATGCAGAAATCTGGTGGCTGAGTAAGAAAAAAAAAAAAAATCTGATATAACTGATGTTACACCAACCTGAAGAATATCCATTAATCACAACCCTCTGCCTGCCTCTGGCCAGCAGCCACCCAGCAATCCTTAAGTGGTACTACACTTAAGGTGGTAGAAAATGAAAAAGACCTGGGAGTAATTGTGCAGGCAGATATGAATTTTTCTGAGCAATGCAGACAGGCTGTTGGGGCAGGTCATGGGGTTTTGTCAATGATATATAGGAATTTTGCTAGCAGGGAAAAGGAGGTGATTATCCCTCTGTATAAGGCAATGGTCGGGCCACGCCTTGAGTACTGCGTACAGGTCAGGAGGCCTCATTTTAGGAAGGATATAGATTTACTTGAGCGTGTACAGAGAAGGGCAACAAGATTGGTGAGGGGAATGAAGGGATCCTCTTACCAAGAGAGGCTTAAGTTCTGCAAATTGCAGTGGCTGGAGTGAGGCACCTGCGCAGTGATCTGATTGAGGTATATAAGGCCTTGAATGGGTTGAGCACGCTGAATTCTGATGGGATCCTTCCACTTGTTCAGATTACGAACCTAAGGGGGCATAAATTCAAATTAAGAAAAGATAGATGTAGAATAGATGTGCGGAAATTTGCCTTTAGCCAGCGGGTGGTTAATTGCTGGAACAAACTTCCATCTGTCGTTGTGGAAGTTGATAGGTTGAATAAATTTAAGGAGAAACTGGACAGGCATTTGGAGGGAATGGTGTGATTTTTTTTTTTTTTTGGCTGATGCTGCATAAGCTCATACACATGCTTTCTTGCATCACACGCCACTACTACTACAATCTTTTCAGTAATCTCAACATGTTCCAACTTACACGTATTGATAGATGATTGATAATACACATGAATTTTTACACTGGTTCAGAAGAAAGAGGTGGAATTATAGATGCCAGTTCTGAAGCATAGCACTCATGGAAATATCTGGATAAAGACACGACAAAAGCTGATCATATGTGTGATTGGAAGAGAAGTGAGTTTCTAAGAGTCCAAATAAGGTAAGCATCTGGAACTGGCATTTCGATAGTTGTTTTGTAACATCAAAAGAACAGAAAAATCCTTGATCCCAAAGACTGACACTAGTGAAAATGAGCTTGTTTACATATGTATTTATACTACTTGAAGGTGGCAAACTGAAAACAGTGTTTTTTGCTTCAATGATTGTTTTTAATGCAGTGTCATTAATTCTCTAAATAAAGTCTTTCAAAAATTTAGCTGCAAGTAATAAACCAATTTTTCCCATATCAACAGAATGTATAAAAGGATTAATTGTCCACTAGACTGAGAAAAAATCATTTTTCAATTTTTTTTTTTTTTTTTTTTTAATTTCAATTTCAATGATCTCAAAACTTTTGATAATAATTAAAGAAATATGTAATTTAATACGAAGCCTTTTTCTGTAGTTGTAACACAGTAAAACCATCTAAAAATCCTTAGATGGATAGCTGGATGGCTTCAGGGCAGAAGGCAGAGAGTTGTGATAAATGGTTATTCCTCAGAGTGGGGTTCCCTAAGGATCAGTATTAGGACCACTGTTGTTTATGATTTTCATAAATGGCATCGATGAAGGGATAGAGGGTGTGATGTTCAAATTTGCAGATGATGTAAAGATTGGTAGAGTAGTTAATGATCACTGCCAAGCAGAGCTTCTTCAGAGTGACCTAGATAGACTTCAGGAATGGTCAGAAAAATGGCTTTAATCCAGTGGTTTTCAATCGGGGTGGCACAACATTCCAGGGGTGCTGCGTAATTTGGGTTTAAGTTACTTTTTTGTTGTTTTGTTATTTGGTTTTTAGAAGCATTAGCAACTAAGGCCATATTGCTCCGGGGATATGCGGTGGTCATTCCTTGACCTTTCCGCATCCTCCATATTTGGTGGTCATGGGCTTAAACCCCGGTCTAATCAAGAAGCGTGTGCTATGCACTGCTGCTCCTGCCCACCTGGCTACGGAGGCACCTTAAGTTACTTAAACTTATTATTTTTTTCAATTTATATTATGTTTATTTCTTTATAAAACAGTGTATAGTATCATTTTAATTTTGTGGTGATCTATAATTGATGTTTACTTAGTATCTCTATATAAAGAATAAAATTATTATATAATGTATATATATAATTTGTATTATGAAATGTAATTTTTATAATTATATTATTATAATAACTATCATATAACACACACACACACACACACACACACACACACACACACACACACACACACACACACACACACACACACACACAGTGGACCCCGCTTTACAATGGGTTCACTATACAATCAAATCATTTTACGATGGACTCTCCATAATAAAATACCTTTCACTATATGATATGTAGTAAGTGTGGGATACTGTCATCACGTTTGCAAATTGAATTTTAATTCTATTAAACAGAGCTTAAAAAATAGGAATGAAGAGAAGATTCTGAAAATTTATTTTTGTTTTTTATATTATTTCAGTGAAGGAGAAACACATTTCACTATAATACTGTAAGGTAAAAACCCACAGAATTACAGTTATCGGTATTATTGCAAATGCAATAAGATAGAGTTTACTACCCGTTTATAATAGCCCAATAAACTGGAAAGTGCAAATTGTTTTTATTGTTTTATGGACGTGACTTCCAGAAATGTGCTTTAGAAAAATATCACAAATGCGTTCAAAATTCATTCTTATAACAAAACATAGCAATAAACGGTGAAAGTGTAGTGCATTTTAATGATTTGAGCAGTTGATTCCACTAATCAGTGATCACTGGTGCCTACTTATTTCGCTCTACAATGGCTTACAATTGTCTCCGACTGCACCACGTGGTCCTTTGTCTCAGCCAATAGCAGCATTTGTAAACGTGTTGGGCACGTGTTTTGTTTTAGTTCAAGTAATTTTTTTTGTGCTTACTTTCCATAAATTTACTGTATTGAATTCTTGAATGTACAACATTGCATAAATATGGCCCCTAAAGAGCGCAGTAAGAAGAAAATTTCAATTAAAATTAAACAAGAAATAGCGAAAAAACATGATGATGGTGCTAAAATTAGTTCATTGGTACGTGAATATGGTTTTTCACAGTCAACCATTTCTACCATAGTGAAACAAAAAGAAAACCTTAAAAAAGTTAAAGTAAGTGATGAATCTAACACAGTCCAAAAAGGCAGTGAACTGATTGTAGAAATAGAAAGGCTTTTGTTGCTGTGGATAAAGAAAAACAAATGAAGGGTGATACAGTTCCTGGACAATACATTTGTGAACATGCAAAGCAGATTTTTGAGGACTTAAAGACTAAAACACCTTCAGATAGTGATACGCGATATGGGAACTTTAAAGCCAGCAAAGGTTGGTTCGACCGTTTTACAAAAAGGTCCGATATTAAAAGTGTCATAAGGCATGGAGAGGTTTGCAGTGCTGATCAGGAAGCAGCTGAAAATTTAAGTTGGAGTTTCAAGAGCTCGTTGAGGAGGAGGATTACCGTCCTCAACAAGTCTTTAATACAGACAAAACAGGCCTCTTTTGGAAAAGGATGCTTAGGCAAACATATATCACAAAAGAAGAGGCCTTGTTTTCTGGTCATAAGCCTATGAAGGATAGGCTTACTCTGCTATTAGGGTCCAATGCCTGTGGTGATTTTAAACTTAAGCCAATGTTGGTTTACCACTCAGAAACTCCCAGAGTATTTAAATAGCAAAAGGTCATCAAAAGCAGGTTGGGTGTCTTTTGGCGGTGTAACAAGAAGGCCTGGGTGACAAGACACCTCTCCAATGAATGGGTATTTGAAGTGTTTTGTCCTTCAGTCAAAGGTTGTTTGTTTGTTATTTGGTTTTTAGGAGCATTAGCAACTAAGGCCATATTGCTCCAGGGATATGCGGTTGTCATCCCTTGACCTTTCTGCATCCTCCGTATTTAGTGGTCACGGGCTCGAACCCCAGTCTAATCAAGAAGCGTGTGCTACGCATTGCTGCTCCTGCCCACCTGGCTATGGAGACGCCTTCAGTCAAAGGTTACTTAGAAAAAAAAACAAACTTCCTTTAAAGGCACTGTTAATTTTGGATAATGCTCCAGGTCATGATCCCAAATAGCCTGATCCCTGGAGGAGCAATTTAACTTCATTACTGTAAAATTTCTCCCACCCAATACCACCCCTCTGCTTCAGCCAATGGATCAGCAAGTGATTGCCAACTTTTAAAAAATTTACACAAAGAAGATGCTTGCGAAGTGCTTTGAAGACACTTCAGGAGACAGAGCCATCACCTTAAAGGAATTCTGGAAGACCAGGTTTAACATCTTAGACTGTGTACAAATGATTGTCAGTTCTTGGAATGAAGTTTCAGCTTGGTGCCTCAATGCAGCCTGGAAGAACTTATGGCCTTCAGTCATCCATGATTTTAAAGGATTTGAAGCTGAAGGTGTTCTAGAGCAGGAAATTATCACTCTTGGTGAGTCCTTGGCTCTAAAGATTGATGCGGCAGATGTGGAGGAGTTAATTGCGGACCACGGAAGGGAGTTGACAACAGAGGAGCTCCAAGAATTAGAGCAGATGGGCAAGCATGACAGTGGAGATGAGGAACGTGACTGTGTAGCAACAACTCAAGAAATTAAGGACGTGTTTGCTGCGTGGGATATTGTGAAGAGGACCGTAAGAAAAAACCAGATATTGAAACCACTGAATTGATGACCTGCAAATTTGAAGATCAGGTTGTTAAGTTATTTCAAGAACCTTCAGAGAAAGCGCCAAAAGCAAACCACTTTGGACAGTTTTTATACCATAAGTAGCAAGAGGCAGCGATCGGAAAGAATACCAGATCCTGAAGATTTTCTTATATCTTGATGGTAAAATATTCTCTTCCAGCTGCATCACCACACCACCATTGACACAGCTTTTCCAATGTAAGTTAAATGAAAATTACGATTTTTGTTTTTTTTAATGTTTATAATTATCAATTATCATTTTAAACATTTTTTTTGAGGGGGAGGGAATAAGTAAAAATGTGTGGCACCATCAGCATTTTTTATCTTTTATCTTTTTTTTTTTAACTTGTATCATGCTCTACTGTTTATTCCGGTGTATAAGATGCACCACAATTTTAGGGAGAGTTATTTTTAGATAAAAGGTGTGTGGTATACACTGGAAAATATGGTATTCAATATTCTATATAAAACTAATACAATTTCTGTTATAAAAATCACCTTTTACAGAGATGAATAGCTTAGTTATATAGCGAAAATTTCAACTTCCGAGGACTTGGAACGAATTATCAAAAAACAGTGTGTTATTGGGTTCACATTACAATATTTTCACGATACAATGGTGTCTCCGGAACGAATTAATATCGTAAAGCAGGGGTTCACTGTATATATATATATATAATATTCTTTTACAGAGAGAGAGATACGGATCTAACAGGCAGAAAATTGAGTAGATTGAGTAGGGGTGCCGCAAAATAAAATAAATTACTTAGGAGTGCTGTTATTAAAAAAAAAGGTTGAAACCCACTGCTTTAATCCAACAAAGTGTAAGATATTGTATCTGGGGAACAGTAACCCCAAAATAACTTATACACTTAGCAGAGTTGAACCAAAGCTGGTAGTGGAGGAAAGGGACTTGCGTGTCACAACACGGTCAGACACAAAGTTCTCCGAGCATTGTAGACTGGTTGCAAGGAAGGCCTATGATGTCCTATCGATGATTTATTGAACAATTGCAAGTAGAGATAAGGATGCCATAATCCCATTATATAAGGCTATTGTTAGACCACACTTGGAATACTGTATTCAAGTATGGAGACAGCACCTAAAGAAAGACATTGAGCTCTTGAAAGGGTCCAAAGATGGGTAACTCACCTGGTGAGATTGGCAAAAGGACATCCATATGAGGAAAGACTTTGCATATGCATGCAGAGTTTGGAAACTAGGCACCTTAAAGGAAACTGAAACTGAGGTGTTCAAGACTCTGAGAGGCATAAGCAAAATGAATAAGGACGAAATTTTCTGGGTTATAAATGATTCTAGAACAAGGGGCCATAATTTCAAATTACAGGGAGAGATGTTTAGACTGGATTGTAGGAAGTTTTATTTTAGCCATCAAGTTATAAATTACTGGAATAAGTTACCTATGTGGGTGGTAGTGGCTGGCAGTTTTGGGAAATTCAAAGGTCAGCTGGACCTACGGGAGGAGGAGAACACAGGTTGTCTATTTCCTTTTCTCTTATTATTTTTTTTATTATTATTATTTTATTTTTATTCTTATTTTATTTATTTTTGTTATTTTTTATTTTATTATTATTATTATTTTTTTTGGCTGGTGCACATAAGCCACAGGCTTCCTTGCACCATGTGGCCATTGCTAATACTAACACTCAATAATGCAGAGACCACTGATATAATCTTGATTTTACAAATTCATAGTTATATGACAGTGACTCATATGAATTAAATGAGAGAAAAATGTAAGGTTTATATTTGATGAAAAAAAAAAAGGCAGGCAGGGGATTCTTACCATTCCAGTTCCATTACACTGTGGGCAGGGAATAGCTTTTGTACCAAGTTCACATCTTGTACCCCTACACTTTGGACATATGTCCACAACATTAACAACAGTTTCTTTATTTACTCCCTTTGCAGCCTCTTGGAAAGTGAGATTCATTATTACCTACAAAAACCAAATATCAATACAACAAAGAATGTATAAAATCAGAAAGTACATGAAAAAGCTTACTTTCATTCAAACTTTTTTTTCCTTTCATTTTAGTTTTCACTTTTATACATTACTAATAATAATGACATTCTCTGACAAATTATGGTATCAATACCATAACTTCTACAATGCCAGATGGAAGTGTGTTCCAATACACTTCCATCTGGCATTGTAGAAGTGGATATTTCTGACATTAATTATAGCCCAATGGCTGCTAGTTACTGTATCTTACTAATCTGCTATTAAAAATAGCAAGAGCATTTTTTTAGGCAACTCACCTCACTATCTATTGGGTTAAATGAGGGCTGTTCAATAAATTTTTTCACAATATACCTTTATTAATCATCCATATTTTGATGGTCCTTTCACAGTAGTCCCCATTTAATAAAATGCACTTACTATGTTTTTGCCACTCTTCAAAAACCTGGTGGAAGCCATTTTTGGCATGCATTTGAGAATTGCCTCTGATATCTTTACAACTTCTTCTGGTGACAGGAAATGTTTTCCTCGCAGCTCCTTCTTTAACCTTAAAAAAAATAAATAATAAATAAAATCGCGAGGTGCAGGATTAGGGCTGTAAAGCAGATGAGAAAGATATCTGACATTAATGCTGGTTCAGTAATCAATGACAGTATAAGCAATGTGAGATCTCACATTGTCTTAATGCAACATCCACCCCTGCACTGCAGTTGTGGTCATATGACACAAATTTTATCCCACAGTTCTATAGTAAAGTCCAGTAACAGTCATTATAGGGTACAACATGCTAGTAAACCATTCCTTGAATGTCAAAAAAAGATGTGACTATAACCTTTCCTGCAGAAGCCACAACTTTTGCTTTTTTGGTGTTACCGATGACGTAGACTTCCAAACAGAACTTTGTTGCTTACTCTCTGGGTCAAAATGATGAATCCATGTCTCTTCTACCATTGTCACTTTGTGCAGAATCTCACCATCTTCAGTACCCAACCATTGCAGTTCCTGACAAACCTCCATGTGAACTTGCTGTTGCTCAGGAGTGAGTGGTCTTGGAACCCAGGGTGCACAAACACGTCATATGCAAATAGTCATGGAGAATATTGTGTGCTTCCTACTGATATCCTCAACACCTCTGCTTGTTAACTTATTGTTATACCATGATCTTCTGTGGCAATTACAGAAGCAGTGTTTATAGTTTTTGTGGTGACAGCAGTGGTTGGAGCACCAGGACTACTGATTTTTGTGATTGAATCACATCCATCTTTAAACATTCTAAACCACCTGTGAGCTATGCTATATGGAAGCACAAGTTCATCATAAGCCTCTTTTAACACTTCATATGCTTCAGCTGATGTTTTCTTGAGATGGAAACAAAATTTGAGAACAGCATACTGTTCCTCATGTGTCATGCCCATTGTTACATAGGTGAAACTGAACAGGCATAAACTTGACTGACTGACAAGGTCACGCCATGCACATGTATCAACTGTGCAGTTGCTATGTGATGCAGCTTGGTTTGGTCTTAAATTCCTCAGCTCAGCCAGAAATAGCAAGCAGTATGGTTGCTGCTCATGAAAAAATTATGATCATTCTTTATTGAACAGTTCCATAGATGAAAAATTTTTATAACTCATGAGACTTGACGGGTGGGCTTTCACCCTGGGTGACTCTACTGTATGTAACATAAAGAAGAATGCTGATAAAATTTGTAGTGCTGTGATACATTCTACCTCTCTATCTGCCAAGTTAACCACATGGGTTAGAAATCCATTCGTGGAAAAGATGAAGATAATGCTCTCACTGTACATACAGCATGAGGCAAAGAAGAAAACATGCTTGAGTAACCTAGTACTTAGGAAAAAGCTCTCAAGATTTATGAGCCTCCGATGAATTTTTGTGCAAACAAATTGTGTTCTTGTGATTTATTTAATAAACAATTCTGTTTCTGAACTTAGTTGGAAGTTGAAATTGATGGAAACAGAACTTGTTATAAAAGGGAGAAACCGAAACCTTGGTCATTCTTTTGTATAGATTTTATTACTACTATTATTATTACTACTGCTACTTTATCGCCAATTGAAAGGCACAAAATCAAAAAATAAAACAATTAGGTTCAAAGTGTAATGTACATAAGTTAAATACATAACTAGATTTATCTTGATGTGAAAATATAAAATGGCATACCCATATGCAGAAATCTATTGAGGTTTACATCTAAAACACAAAAAATTATTTTTAATTATGAATTACATCATTTTCGGAGACTGTTTACACAATGCAAACATTTATAGTTTTTGTAGGTATCATGGTAGACAACATTATGGCATCATTATTCACAATCCAAAAATTCAGATAAGGTTTTCATTCTGAAATATACCAACGGCTTGCCCCCAATTTTCTGGATTGTACCATATTTATTTAGTTTAAATTTATTTTGGTTTTCACAAAGCTCCTAAAATGGAATATCAAATGTAAAAATGGAATATCATAATGCACAATACATGTCAGAAAAGCATTTTCAATGCCAAACAAATCCAGTGGAATATCGTGACAAATTGGGTCCATGGCTCTTCTTTGCGCTATATGATTGTCCACACAATGCTTAAATTGGTATTAAGCTCACATCAACTGTGATGCTATATTAACAAGAAAATATCGGTGCTGCTGTGTAAAATCAAGAACACTGATTTTACAAAACAAAATGATGTTGCACCATACTGTATATACATACAGTATAAGTTAAATACATCATCATCATGAATTTGATCCAGCTTAGGTCTTTTAAGACATGTTCCATTGTAGCTCTTGAAAGTCGTTAATCTTGCCATCATTGTCTTGACCGGCCCACATCTCTCACTCTCTTGCCTGTAGGTTTGTAGTTAAATGTTAATTTTGGGACCCAATTTGCTTCATTCTTTCTATGACTGATCCATAAGTGCTGAAACTATTTTATTCTCGTTCATATTGATACTTTCAAAAGGTAATAAATATACTGTGGGATTGCTAGTTGAATAAAAGTACAGATTTGACAGTCAAATCAGTGGTGTCAAAAATTCTTGTTCATAAGATCAAATATTTGTAAATCAAGAGATTTGTGTTATCTGTGAACATTTCATGTTTCAGCCAATTATATATACAGAAATTTAATTAAAATATTTTTTTACTGAATTAAATTACGAACAAAAAGTTATGTTGAATGAAAATAACATTACTAGAATTTTACGAGCATACAGACTTTGATTTAAAAAATCAACATTCTGAAATCGTTAATTTTTATATGTCAAACTCTGAAATGAGTAAAATTTTACTTGATTTACCTTGAGTAACTTAACATAAATATGTATGTTAATTTACTAAATTTAATGTGAAAAATACATTTGTATATGTTAAAGCCAAAGGAGTAAGTGATCATATTAATTATTATCTATGCTATTCTGAACAAAATAAAGGATTTGTTCATCCAGACATTCTTGTGTTTTAAAAAATGAAAACAAGGCTCAAGCAAGGGGAAAAAATAAATAACTACATCAAAGTGCTCAGAACGACATGTCCTTACTTTTGTATTTACAAAATATGTAAAAAATTAACTTATTATTTGTATATTTTATTATTTCTGTTTTCTTTTTAAGTATTGACTTCAATAACTAGAATTTTATATTTAAAGGCATATATTTATATTTAAATACTTGTTTAAAAATTTCAAACCTCTTTGGATGCACCAAAACCAAATCCAGATTCTGCAAAATCAAATTCTTGAAATGCTCCACGAAGTCCAAATTCTCCGAAAATTTTGCGAAACAATTCCTCTGGATTAATTGTTGACTGAAAACCTTGGAATCCTCCACCAGTGGAACCAAAATCAGGTGACCTGCCCCACTGATCATACTGTTTCCTTTTTGTTTCATCACTTAAGACCTAAAAAATAAGAATTTGCATGTGTGTATATATATAAAAATTATATTTTTAACATTTTAAATAACAAAAAATTTATTTATAAGAATAGCTGTAATGCTAGTGGCAGTGTGTTACAGGACAACTGAATCCATGGAGTATGATAAAATTCTGTTTGAACAATTTGAACATGCAAGCAAATGAAAGTGTCCTTACCTCATATAGACTGGAACTCACTGACTGGAAATATATAAAATAGCATCTTTTTTTTTTTGTGAACCAACTGGATGACTATTATTTATACCAACATATCAGAGAAAGTGCAAGGGTAACGTATACACTTGACCTGGTCCTCATTAAGGATAAAAGCAGTATCAAAAATATGAGTGCAGTAGCCAATACCTGATAGTAATCATAATTAAATAAGAATGAGCAATATCCGAAAAAATTTTTGTGGTTTAAAGAGAAATACAAGGGTTGTTCAAAAAAGAACGATCATAATTTTTTTTTCACAACATACCTTTATTAATTGTCCATATTTTGATGGTCCTTCTCAAAGTAGTCCCCATTTCATGAAATGCACTTACTATGTTTCTGCCACTCTTTAAAAATATGGTGGAAGTCATTTTTGACATGCATTTGAGAATTTCCTTCAATGTCTTTACAACTTCTGATGACTGGAAATATTTTTCTCACAGCTCCTTTAACTTTGGAAATATAAAAAATTCGCAGGGTACAAGGTCAGATGAGGAACACATTTGACATTAATGCTGGCTATGTACTTTATGACAGTATGAGTAATGTGAGATCTTGCATTGTCATGATGCCGCATCCACCTCTTCATTCAGTTGTGGTCATTTGAGACAAACATGATTCCCCAAAGTGCACAGAATAGAGAATATTCTGTAGTAAGGTCCATTAACAATCATATTACATGGCACAACATGCTGGTAAACCATTCCTTGAATGTAAAAAAAAAAAAAAAAAAAAAAAAAAAAAAGAGATGCCCATAACCTTTCTTTTTTTTGCTTTTTTTTTGGTGTTTCCGACAATGTAGAACTTCCAAACAAAGCTTTGTTGCTTACTCTCTGGGTCAAAATGATGAAGCTATGCCACATCTGCTGTTATCTCCATGTGCAGAACCATCTTTGGTAACAATCCATTGCAACTCCTGACAAACCTCCACACAAACTTGCTGTTGCTCAGGAGTGAGTGGTCTTGGAACCCAGGGTGCACAAACACGTGTCATATGCAAATGGTCACAGAGAATACCGTACGTGCTTCCTACTGATATTCTCAACATCTCTGCCAGTTGCCTTACTGTTATATGATGATCTTCTCTCACAATTACAGAAGCAGTAATTATGGTTTCTGTGCAGTGGTTGGAGTTCCAGGACTTCTGAGTTTTGTGACTAAATCATGTCTATCTTTAAACTACCTGCGAGCTATGCTATATGGAAGTGTGCAGATTCACCATAAGCCTCTTTTAGCATTTCGTATGCTTCAGCTGATGGTTTCTTGAGACAGAAACAAAATTTGAGAGCAGCATACTGTTCCTCGTGTGTCACATCCATTGTTACATAGGCTAAAATGAACAGGCATAACTTGACTGACTGACAAGATCACACCACGTGCATGAGTCAACTGCGCAGTTGCTATGTGATGCAGCTTGATTTGGTCTTAAATTTTACAGCTCAACTAGAAATACTAAACAGTATGGTTCATGAAAAATTATGATCATTCTTTAATGAACAGCCCTTGTACAAGGGGTTCAATTTTGGGAGAAGAGACAACACATACTTAGGTATTTAGTGGGTTGTAATAATTATATGTCATTGGATACAAATGGGAAACATTTCAAGGACTTATTCTGAAAGACAGAAACATTAAATCCTTTGAAAAGTGAAAATGAAGAACTGAAAATGAAAAATGTCAAAATGTATGAAATGAGAGAGCTGACAGGTTTAACTGAGCAAAAGAAAAAAAATCACATGAGACAGCTTCAGATTATCACAAGGCACCAATTCATGACAAAGGGAACAAAGGGACTGGATGCAAGTAATAATTTAGATTATATACTTAGACTTCAGTAAAGCTTATGACGCTATTCTACATGAACTGCTGTACAAATAGGAGCAGTGTGGCATTGGAGACAAGTTGCTACTATGGATAAAGGAATGGTTGTGTGTGAAGACATCATCATCATCATCATCAGTAATTCAGTCTTGTGACTGGTCAGTTCCTCTGATGACCTGCCACCATCTTTGTCTCTCCTGTGCCATTTGTTTTAGTCCCTCAAAGTTTTGAAGTCCTGCTTCATCCAACAACGTCCTGATGAAGGTCTTTTTTGGTCTACCCCTAGGACGTTTTCCCTCCATTGCATCCATAAGCAAACCACCATGTTGAATTATGTGGCCCACCCATTTTAGTCTAGTTGATCTTATCCTACATAAAATTTTCTTTTGTTCTTGGACACATCTTAATACTTCCACATTTGACACTTTTTCAGTCCATTTAATTTTTTCCATCCTGTGCCAGCACCACATCTCAAAGGCCTCAAGTCTCTCTTTGTTAGAATCCATGTCTCTTCTGCATATAGTGCCACTGACCAGATATATGTATTTATTATCTTCTTCCTAATTTCTTGTGACATCTGTGTCTTCACACAGATGTTACAGGTTATAAATGGGCACTGCTCTTCTTGGACTAATATCAGTGAAGTCCCTTGAGGGTCTACTTACTGTGTTTTCAATATTTATTAATGATATAGATGAAGGCATATCAAGCTTATTTTTCAAGTTTTCAGATGATACAAAGGTTGGCAAGGTATACCACTACAACAAACCCTAGAAAAATTGGACAGATGGATCAAGAAGTAGAAATTCAGGTTTAACATTGATTTGGATAGCAATCTCAGAATAACACACCACTTGGGTGGTACCACACTAAAGGTAGAGGAGAATGAAAAATATCTAGGACTAACTGTACAGTCCAACAAAGTTCTCTGAGAAGTGCAAAGAACTTCCACAAGCTTCTAGAAAACCTTGTGAGATTTTATCAATAATATACAGAAATTTTGCCAATGGAGACAGAGTTGATTACCCATTGTATACAGCAATGGTTAGGCCACATCTTCAGTACTGCATATAAGTGTGGACGTCTCATTTTAGGAAGGATGCAGACCTGTTGGAACAGGTACAGAGAAAAGCAACAAGAATTGATCAAGGACACAAAAGAATACTCTTACTATAAAAGGCTTTGGTTCTGCAAACTGCAGCAGTTAGAAACTAGGCATATGTAAAGGGACTTGACAGAAGTGTTTAAGGCTTTAAATAGATTGAGTAAATTAAATGCTAATAGTATCGTTACTTTTTCTTGGATAGCACACATATAAGGAGACAAAGTTATTTAAATTTAAAAAGGATGGATGTGCAAAATTCTGCTTTCAGCCAGAGAGTAAGTGACTTGGAACAAACTTCTATCTGGTGTTCTGGAAGTGGGTAGGTTGAATAAATTTAAAGAAGGGTTAGATCAATTAGTAGAGGTTGTACAGATGAAGCAGGCAGAGGTTTTTTTTGTGGCTGATGGTATAAATTTTTTTTTTTTTCCTTGCATTATTTGCCACTACTAATGCAATATTTTTTTCTAATATGTAGGAAAATTTTAAATTGGAAAGAGGATGTTAATATTCTAAAACATATACTGTCTAACAAATGCATTAGACCAGAGGCAGGTAATGTTTTATTTTTTATCCTGAAGACACTTGAAAATTATTTTATTGATGGGCAGTATAATATAAGATAAATATTTTCAAAGTTAGCATAAAAAAGTATCCAGAAAACATAGCTTTAAAAAAAAGACATACCTTTTAGAGTAATAATGACTAGAACAAAAATCAATTAGAAAAATTCATAATGGCCAGTGTTATAAGCATTTAATTTTATCTCTCATGAACTCAATAGTGTCCTAACGGCCATGCACAAATGCTTATGAATTAGAAAGTTATGCTCTACATAGCAGGAAGTTTCACTGAATGAATACAGCAGAAAGACTACAATGTGCATGGGAGCCTAATTCACTTGTGGGAAAGGAAATGTATGGCCCATGAACCACCTACATTACATTAATAAAGAAATTCTTATTAAAGTTTTGTAACTTGTAACTGCTAATTAAAACAATAAAAAATACTTGTGTATATTCCACCTTAAATGCTTACTTCATAAGCCTCAGAAACTTCTTGAAACTTCTTGGCTGCTTCAGGATCTCCTTTACTTGTGTCGGGATGATATTTCTTTGCAAGCTGAAAAGAAAGACTCCTTTACATTACTGGAATAATTGTAATGTAAAACTAACCTCTCAAAAATGATTCAGACATTCTTTTAAATGCAATAATAAAGCCACTTAGTTGGTTTCATGATAAATCAACATCTTAAGCCATACTGCACTACTTTATCACGTCTGTATGAGCATGTGTGTTCAGAGGCTTATTTATATGTTATTGGCCTGAAAAGTCTTACATCCTCCTCATGAAATCACCTAACTATAGCCCTAACAGACAAGGCCTTTAAAAATTGCTATGGTCTCTGTCAAAATTTGAATCCAGATGTCTCTGAACAAGTAAAAAGTGATTAAACCAATATATTATCATGGCAGGCTAATAATATGAGTCTAGCTGTATGTAGACAAAGAAAAATAGAAACGTCAGAAGCACCAGTATGAGGCATAAGGAGTTTATGGAGTTTCAAAGCCTATGCATGTTAAAGAAAACTAAATTAACAGTTCGGTGTTAAAATGATACAAAGAAGCAATTTTATGTAGCATCAGTCAGAAAAGAAAAAAATATGTAACATTTTTAAAAACGTGTAAAATTTTTTTATTTTTGCTTGGTTAAATACTAAAATATGTATGCTAGAGGATTAAATGAACAACTGTCTGCCCAAAGTTTCTTTAGCTGATACTCTCAAATTCATTACAGCTTGACAAAAAAAAAAAAAATTGGTCAATTGTCACATGTCTAGATCCCTTCAGTTTAAAATTGCCCATTCTTGGCATCTCAGCCCTTTTAACTCTGTTCCCTTATGGGCTCTTCTTCAGCTTCCAGAAGAATATTACCATATTAAAAGATATGGTTAAAAGAGGTGTGTTATCTTTCTTCAAACTTCTTGAAAATTAGATTCTCCATTTTTTGCTATCAGAATAAATCTGTGATTAAGCATACTTATATGAAAATCCTAAAGGGACACAGCCTATTTGCTCTCCTTTTCTAGTTCTCCATTAATTTATTTTGTCAACAAAAACTCCAAAAAGCCATCACACACTAACAATGTATTACTACTCTGGTCTGTTATATCCTCCCTAAAATCATCTACTTTTAACTTGAGTCAACACACTAAAGAAGTGTCACATTCTATTAATGATTTTTTATTAAGTAGGCTTAAGTAGAAATTATTCTCCTATCCCTAAAATAAAATTACTTCCTTCAACTGCTGAATTTTATCTAATTTTGGTGTCTTCAACCTGGTTAAATCTTTCATATACAGTACTTTTAGTTCTTCATTCTAAATTTAAATTCCAAAATATACTACATCACTTTTTTCCTACACAAAGAGACTACCTTCCCTACGTTTGAAAATTTTTCATAGATGTCTTCTCTCACACAGCATGTAAAATTTCTAGGTATCTTCCTTGATATAAAACTCACTTTCAGTTTTATACTGAAGGCTTAAAACACACAAAAAAATTTCTGGCAGCTGAAACTGGATCTAATGAAGGCCCACAAGGTCAGTGTCACTTTTAAATATATTAGCAGCAGTAGTAGTGGCATGTGATGCAAGAAAGCAAGTGAATGAGGTTATGCAGCATCAGCCAAAAAAAAAAAAAAAAAAAAATTACAAAACAATCCCCTCTAAATGTTTGTCCAGTTCCTCCTTAAATTTATTTAACCTATCAACTTCCACAACGACAGATGGAAGTTTGTTCCCGCAATTAACCACACACTGGCTAAAGGCAAAGTTCCGCACATCTATTCTACATCAGTCCATCCTCAATTTCAATTTTTGCCCCCTTAGGTTCGTAATGTGAACAAGTGGAAGAATCCCATCAGAATTCAGCGTGCTCAACCAATTCAAGGCCTTATACACCTCAATCAGATCACCTCGCAGGTACCTAGTCTCCAGCTGCTGCAATTTGCAGAACATAAGCCTCTCCTGGTAAGAGGATCCCTTCATTCCCCTAACCAATCTTGTTGCCCTTCTCTGTACATGCACAAACAAATCTACATCCTTCCTAAAATGAGGCCTCCAGACCTGCACACAGTACTCAAGGCATGGCCTGACCATTGCATTATACAGAGGGACAATCACCTCCTTTTCCCTGCTAGCAAAATTCCTGTATATCATTGACAACACACCATGTTCTGCCCTGGCAGCCTGTCTGCATTGCTCAGAAAACTTCATATCTGCTGCACAATTACTCCCATGTCTTTTTCATTTTCTACCACCTTAAGTGTAGTACCATACAGTTGGTACGTTTCTCTGGGGTTACTTCTACCCATATGCAGTACTTTGCATTTGTCAAGGTTAAACTTCAGTTGCCACTTCTTAGCCCGTCTGCCCAAATTTTGTAGATCCTGTTGCAGTAACACACTGCCATTACTGTCATTAACAACCCTGCCAACCTTTGTATCATCTGCAAACTTCGATACTAAGCCTGATATACCTTCATCAATATCATTGATAAATATACAAAACAACAGTGGACCCAACACCGAACCCTGTGGGACTCCACTAATAACATTAGTCCACGAAGAGCAGCACCCATTGATTACCACCATTTGTCTTCTCCCACTCAACCATCCTTTTATCCATTGTAGCAACTTACCCTTAATACCATTCTGCTCCACTTTGTACAGTAGTCTTCCATGCATAACAGTGTCAAAAGTTTTCCTGAAATCCAAGTATATGATATCAAAATTATTTTTTTCCTTCCAGTTCCTTTGTAACCACATCATAATAACCTATCAAATTTGTCAGACAAGACTTCCCCTTAACAAACCCATGCAGTGTCTGAATTATTGCTGCAGTCTTGTCTTAGATGATCCTGCAATGCATCTTTAACCAGTGACTCCATTATTTTACCCGGAACAGAAGTTAAACTAACTGGTCTGTAATTACTCGTGTCACCCTTCGATCCCCCTTTGTAAATTGGGGACACATTTGCACATCTCCAGTCCGTGGGGACCTCCCCTGAGTCCAAGGATGCTCTCATAATTATGGCTAAGGGTTTGCTTAGTTCCTTTGCCGCCTCCTTTAATATAACTGGATAGATCCCATCCACCCCAGGTGCCTTTCTTATGTTTAACTTCAACAATTTCTCCTCCACTTTGCTCTCAGTTATTACAAAATCATTAAGCACCCTGCTACAATTTGATAACTTTCTGGCATTTTCAAATCTTAATAACTCCTCATGTGTGAATGTACATGCAAAATACTCATTCAGTTTGTTTGCTATCTGAGCAGGATCATCAACAGTCGAACCACTGATATCAAATGGACCAATCAGATTCATCCCCTTCCTTTTAGAGTTTATATAAGTAAAGAAATTCTTGCTGTTTTTCTTAGCATCCTTTGCCAAAGATTTCTCGTAATCTGCCTTTGCCTGCCTAACCTCCTTTGTGACTTGATTACAGACTAGCTTATATATATCATAGGCTTCCGTGTCACCTGATAATTTATATGCATCCCATGCATTTTTCCTCTTTGCCAGGAGTCTCATTAGTTCATTTTTTTTTTTTTTTTTTTTTATGTAAACCCCAAACACGAGAGGTATTAGAACCTATAATACTTAGTACCGTGCTTGGGTTGCAGGTTGATAAGATGAAAGAAGATATCTGTTGATATTGGACTTGAACTTCTGTAGATTGTAATTTTCAGGAAATATGTACGAAGGCAGGTTGTTCCAGAAAATGGCAGTTGAATGAATAAATGAGGAAGATGAAAAGTTGGTTCTGTGACTTTGAAGTTGGATAGTAAATGGATGTTGGCTGGTGGCTGCACGTGTTCGGACTGTTTTGAAAGAGGAAGCAGGAATTATAGAAGCCAATTCAGAAGAACAGTGCCCATGGAAATATCTGTAGAAGAGGCATGCAGCAGAAACAGTACGTCTATGAGACAGCGAGTAGAGAGACTCTATTAGAGATGAATCATTAATTAACCTAACTGCCCTCTTCTGAATGGTATCAAGAAGCTTGAGAGAGGTTTTGGGGGAACCACCCCAGATGTGGGAACAATATTCCATGGTAGGGCAGATTTGAGATTTGTACAGAGTGAACAGCTGTTTGGAAGAAAAGTAACGCCGATAGAGAAAGAGAAAACCAAATTTTTTAGATGCAGAGGAAGCAATATTTGTAATGTGCTTGTGCCAAGAGAGATTAGAAGTCAGGGTAATCCCCAAAAGAGATATATCATTTTGCCTAGAAATTGGAGTGTCACCAAAGATAAGCATAGGAGCAGAAGAATCCTTTTTGCGAGATGTAAGACAAGACTGAGTTTCAGAAGGATTGAAATCAACTAAGTTGTCTTTGCCCCAATGGAGAATTACCTGGAGATCGGTATTTAAAGAATTGATAGTAGATATTCGAGAAGTTGAAGTTGACTGAGCAGGGCAAGGTGTCTCAAAATGGAAAGTGGAATGCAATGTACTATCATCAGCAAAATTAAGGATAGGATTTCCAGTCAATGGAAGAAGGTCATTAATATACAAGAGGAAAAGAGAGGGGGAAAGAACTGAACCCTGGGGGACACAGGCATTAGTGGAGAAGTTAGAAGACAGAGAGCCATCTACCATCACCCTCAGTGAGCAATCAGAGAGAAAATTGGATAACCAATTACAAAAAACAGATGGCAACCCATAAGATGAAAGTTTGTTTAGAAGACCTTTATGCCAAACACGATCGAAAGCCTTTGAGATATCAAGAGCAACTACTTGTGTTTCACTGAACCTTTCCATTGAATTAGTCGATAAATGGGTAACATAAGCCAGAATATCACCAGTGGATCGACATCAACGGAATCCATACTGGCGATCGTTGATCAGACGGAAGGTTTCTAGGTAGTTTAAGAGTTGGCGGTTAATGGATTTCTCCATTACTTTAGAAAGAGAGACTTTCTAAATGAGAAAACAATGAGAGACTCGCATTGTTCAGACAGTTTCTTGATTTGTTTTAATGTAGTTCATGTTCGAAAATATTTGCTTGCAGAAATATGTCACTTGTCATACATGTGGGCTAAACGTTAGAGCCGCAGTTACATGTTCAAAGAGCTGCAGGTTTTCGATCCCTGGTTGTTGCTATTTTGTTTTTTAGGAGCATTGGCAACTAAGGCCATATTTCTCCGGGGATATGCGGTGGTCATTCCCTGACCTTTCCGCATCCTCCGTATTTGGTGGTGACGGGCTCGAACCCCGGTCTAATCAAGAAGCGTGTGCTACGCACTGTTGCTCCCGCCCACCTGGCTACGGAGGCGCCTTTTTTTTCGATCCCTGGTGTACAGCATGGAGGACACAATGTTGTGGAACTGTGAATAAGAATTGAAACCAGTATAGCAACTATTGATTCCAGCATGCTAATACGTACTTGGATGGAGATCATGTATTGACTAGACATTGTATATACTGCAAAATGGGTCTAATGTGGAAATTTATTAATATGATAAAAAAAAACTTTTGAGTTATGTTGATGGCTGTAAATTGTTTTTTTAATAAATTTTGTTTTCTTCTTGTAATGAATTTATTGTCCAGGGTCTTTTGGGACACCCTCTGCCTTAGTTTTGGAAAAAGATGTCAATTTGGTTGTTACATACAGTAGACTCTCGATTTTCCGACATAGATGGTAAAAAACAAATCCCAGATAATCAATTTCCCGGTTAATCCCAAAATACAGAAGTCCCCGACATACGTAAGATATACGTTCCAGGACTTCTTACTTCGTCGAATTTTACGTAACTTGGGAATGACTAATAACATATTGCTACTATATTATTATTGACAATCTGAATTCCGCACGATACTTGTTAATGTTTAGCCATTTTCATACATCCTTATTATAATGATTCCTTAGAGATTTAACAGATGCACCATTTTGAATAATTTCAAGTTTTTGTTTAACTGAAAACACAACTCCTTTGCGTTTACCCATCATTTTCGCAATTTCTAAACAAACAAAAAAAAATTCCAACATCCCTAACATAAATAACGAAACAAAATTTGTCCTTTTGCACTGCAACGGAACACAACAATCGATGCAATGCACTAAAACAAACTAAAAATTTGGTCTCTCTCTCTTTTTTTTTTTTTTTTGAGTGGCGGGTGTGAAGACAGCGAGGATTGCAAGATAATAGGTACACTAATTTTTAAGAAAGGCACCTGGGGTGGATGGGATCTATCCAGTTATATTAAAGGAGGCAGCAAAGGAAGTAAGCAAACCCTTAGCCATAATTATGAGAGCTTCCTTGGACTCAGGGGAGGTACCCATGGACTGGAGATGTGCAAATGTGACCCCAATTCACAAAGGAGGATCAAAGGCTGACACAAGTAATTATAGACCTGTGAGTTTAACTTCTGTTCCCGGAAAATTAATGGAGGCACTGGTTAAAGAAGCACTGCAGGATCATCTAGACAAGACTTCAGTTATAGCTCGGACACAGCACTGTTTTGTTAAGGGGAAGTCTTGCCTGACCAATTTGATTGGATACTATGATGCAGTCACAAAAGAACTGGATGCAGGGAATAACTTTGATATTATATACTTGGATCTTAGAAAGGCTTTTGATACTGTTGCACATGGAAGACTGCTGCACAAATTGGAGCAGTGTGGCATTGGAGGCAAATTGCTGCTATGGATAAAGGGGTGTTTGAGGGGGAGAAGACAGAGAGTGGTAATCAACGGACACTGTCATCGTGGACTAATGTTATTAGTGGAGTCCCTCAGGGTTCAGTATTGGGTCCATTATTGTTTTCTGTATTTATAAATGATATTGATGATGGTATATCAAGCTTAATGTCCAAGTTTGCAGACGATACGAAGGTTGGCAGGGTTGTCAAGGACACTACTGACACTATGCTGCTGCAACAGGATCTGGAAAGGTTGAGCAGATGGGCTGAGAGGTGGCAAATGAAGTTTAACATTGACAAATGTAAAGTACTACATATGGGAAACAGCAACCCCAGAGCAACGTATCAACTCTGTGGTACTACACTGACAGTGGTAGAGAATGAAAAGGACCTAGGGGTGGTTGTGCAGGCAGATATGAAGTTCTCTGAGCAGTGCAGACGGGCTGCAAGAGTAGCTCATGGTGTATTGTCAATGATATATAGGAATTTTTCTAGCAGGGATAAGGAGGTGATTATTCCCTTGTATAAGGCAATGGTCAGACCACACCTAGAGTACTGTATACAGGCCTGGAGGCCTCATTTCAAGAAGGATGTAGAGCTGCTGGAACGAGTACAGAGAAGGGCAACAAGAGTAGTGAATGGAACAAAGGGGTGCTCTTACGAAGAAAGGCTTAAGTTTTGCAAACTACAGTGTCTGGAGACTAGGCACCAGCGAGGTGATCTGATAGAGGTGTATAAAGCCTTGAATGGTTTAAGCATGCTCAATGCTGATGGGATTCTCCCTCTTGCTCAGAATAATCACCCGAGAGGGCATAAATTCAAATTGAGGAAAGACAGATGTAGGATAGACGTGCAGAAATTTGCCTTTAGCCAGCGGGTGGTTGGTTGGTGGAACAGATTTCCATCCCTTGTCGTGGAAGTTGATAGCCTAAATAAGTTTAAGGCTCAGCTGGACAGGTATTTTGAACGAACAGAGGGGTGAAGTGGAAGTGGTTAATTTTTTATTTATTTATTTATTTATTTTATTTTTTTTTTTGGCTGATGCTGCATAAGCTTGCTTTCTTGCATCAAATGCCTCTACTAATGCTAATCTCCCAATGACGACTTATAATGCCGCTTGTTGCTTATTTGTGACTTGCAAAATATCTGTTTATACCTATTCTAGTTATTACTTGAATTTTTTTTGATTTCTGGTTTATTTATTTATTTATTTTTTTTAATTTTGGAGTCTTGAAGTGTCCCGGTTAATTCAATCCCAGTTAATCGGGAGTCTGCTGTATATATACAATTACACAACAAAGTCACATATGAATTCCAGAATAAAATTTTGAGACAGAAGTGATAAATAAATGATTAATAGTTGGCCAGAGTTGAAATGAAGTCAAGGGTAATAGAGTATAAGCTAGCTTTTTGGATGTCAAAGAAACTGAATATGTGATATGGATTTGGGTGTTATCAATGAAAAAAAAAATAATAATAATAAATTTTTTTGTGAGAAATAAGCCAAGATTGAATGATATTAGCATTGATGTTAATAAGGTTACAATTACCTGCAAGGTTAACACCAAATACTAAATTTTGGAATTATTTCAACATATCAAAATTCTTCTCAAAAGCCTGTGTAATTTTATTATTATTTTTTCATTAAAGCAAACAACTGAAATTGCAAGTAAGGTTTGATTTTATTGGTGAGGTAATCCCAGAATTTTTTTTTATAATAGTAGAATTCCAAAAATGGAACATTTTTAAGATTCTTACAAGACCAAACTAGTAAATTGCTAGTTTGGTCTTTTGGTATATTTTGTAATGGCGTAGTAGCAAGATTACAACTTCTGTTTAGTTCAACTTCAACTTGTTTGAACAACTTCTAGCATGGGGATTGTTGAACCTACATCACATCTTTATGTCAGCACTTAAACAGGAAAATAAAAATACATTTTTGTGAGTAAATAAAAGTTTAATGCTCTAGTTTCATACTGTATTTAATTATTGTGTCAGAATGCCCATATGAACTTAACTGGAAAAATCTCAGTAGAAGTAAATGCAGAATGCATCAGTAGCCTGCACCATTGGGTGCTGACTCTTTGCCAATTTCTCTAAATAACTAACTTTTATTTTATATACAGGGTATTTTGCCAATAAAGATACAGGAAAAAAAATCTGAAGGAAATACAGGAAGCTTGTAATTCAGAATTATGAGCAGGATTTAGATGTCGTACAGATTAAAATTAACTGCATTTTATTTTTATTTATTTATTTTTTTTTTTTTGAGGAACATCATCCATGGATAATGTTGGTTTACTTGGAAATTTTGTTGGGCAATTTCGCAATTGCTAGCTTCTTATTTCCAAATTTTAAAAAACAGCCAAGCAAGTAAAAGAATAAATAGGAATAAAATATTTAATAAAGTTAATAAATAATGAACTAATCATATAGGTAAATTGGCAAAAAGTAGGTACTCATTGCTACTGATTGAGCAAGCTACTAATGCATTCTTATTTTACTGTACTTATTTAGATTTTTATATTTATTTTGAAAATTGATGTTTTAGATTTATTGTCCAAAGATTGGGGAAAAACTCAAAATCTGGCAAACACCAAATCCTGTGGTTGCTAGTTTCCAGACATTTCTACTTATAATAATAATAATACAGGCATACCTTGGTTAACGTTACCTCTGATAACGAAGCTTCGATATAACGAAGTCGGCAATTTCAAGCCCCATTTAACATAAAAAAAATATTCCAGTTTAATCACCTGAAATCTAAACAAACTGAAGAAATTACGGAAACCTTTGGGGTTTCTCTTGGTTGGTTCGAGAAATTTAAAAAACGGGCCAGGATTGGATTCATAGTGTAAAATTAACAGGAGAAGCTGCAAATAAGTTTCCAGAAAAACTAAAGGAAATAATTGAACGTGAAAATTTTCCAAATTTGGTGTTCAATGTTGACGAAAGTGGTTTGTTCTGGAAATGGGTACCAACAAAAAGCTTCATTTCTATTGAAGAAAAATCAGCTGCTGGGTTCAAAGCAGCCAAAGACCGTTTAACGTTACTCTTTGGATCAAATGCCTCTGGCGATTATAAATTAAAATTGTTATTAGTTTACCATTCAGAAAATCCGAGGGCGTTAAAAGGTAACATAAAAATGAATTGACCTGTAATATGGAAAGCAAATAGAAAAGCGTGGGTTACCAAGGAGTTATTTACTGATTGGTTTGTTAACCACTTTTGTCCTGAAGTAAAACGGTATTGTCAAAAAAACAACTTTGTAGAAAAAGCTCTTTTGGTGTTAGACAATGCTCCGGGACATCCTACTGATCTTCACACGTTGGACACATGCATTCCTGTCAAAGTTGTGTTTCTTCCAGCAAACACAACTTCCCTGATTCAGCCATTGGATCAGGGAGTAATAGCATCATTTAAAGCTTATTATCTGCGTCGAACATTAAGCAGTTTAACTGAACTAGAGGATAAAGAGGAAATGACAGTTAAAACTTTTTGGAAAAACTACACCATTAAAAACGCAATTGAAAACATTGATAGTTCTTGGAAAGAAGTCACTAAGAAATGCTTAAATGGAGTTTGGCGCAAAATATGGCCAGAAGTTGTACTAGAAGAAGAAAATAACATCCAAGAAATTAGAAATGAAGTTATCCAGATGGCTCAATCACTAGGTTTCGAAAATGTCGATGAAGAGGATGTTAGAAATTTATTGAATGCAGAAGATGATAGTTTTTTCAGTGCAAGATTTAGAAAACCTTGTTAGCAATGAAGACGAAGTTAAAGAAGTTCCTGCCGAAAAAGTGTTAACAACCAAAGATTTAAAAAGGTGCTTAAATGACATTGAAAACGTTTTAAATTTTTTTAGTGAAAATGATCCTGATTTAGGAAGAAGTATTATTGTAAAGCGATCAGTGTTAAATGCAATAACTCCGTATAGGCAATTGTTAAATGAAAGAGAAAAAGAGCATAAACAATCAACTTTAGACTCGTATTTTAAAATGTGATTTCACTTTGTATGTAAGTTGACTGTTTATTTAATAAAACTTTTCTTTGTCCGAAAAAAAAGCTTTTCATTTTCTTTACGTAGGAACGTATCCCTATTTTGGCCATAGTATTTTTACCTCTGAAAACGAAGTTTCGCTTAACGAAGTAATTTCGTGGAACGCATCCTATTCGTTATTCGAGGTATGCCTGTATATTGATTTAAATAAAATAATATTATATTGATGTGAGAAATTGTTGTTGTTACTGGTTTTTATACTGTTGCAAGTTTATCACAGGAAGGGAACCGTCATTATGTCACATAAACTATGTTTCACATTGTGCGGCATTTTCTCGGAATGTAACCCTGCGCAAATCAGTGGTAGACTGTATTCCATTTCGCAGTCTGTTCACAAAAAAAATAAAGAGCCAATTACTCAATCATGAAGAAGTCCACATCAAATGTTTACCTTTTTCGCTGCTCTGTTCCAATTCCTGTACAACAGATGGTTGTTGTTGTTACTGGTTTTTATACTGTTGCAAGTTTATCACAGGAAAACAGCGACGAAGAAGCAATGAATTTAGATTAAAAATCTAGAGTTATTAGCAAGATTAACTTTATGGACATGTTTCTAAGTTTTTCTCTTTTTTTTTTTTTACTGAATGAAGACAATTTTTTTTGCACCTTTTTTTTTTGTGTGTGTGTGTGTGCGCGCGGGTACAGAATCCTCATTATGTCATATAAACTACGTTTCACATTGCGCAACGTTTTCTCAGAAAGTAACCCTGCGCAAATTGGTAGTTGACTGTATTCCATTTCGCAGTCTGTTCATGAAAAAAATAAAGAGCCAATTACTCAATCATGAAGAAGTCCACATCAAATGTTTACCTTTTTCGCTGCTCTGTTCCAATTCCTGAACAACACATGCGTCTTCTGAGCCCAAAATTCAAACATCATGCCTATTCACCATTTCTGAAACATGGAATGTGAACTCATCAGAAAACAAAACCTAATTAAGAAAATTATTGTTGTTATCCATATTGTGAAGCATATTCAATGCAAATTCAAAATGTTTTGGTTTATCTTCAGGTTTCAAGGCCTGCATGAGCTGTACTTTGCAGGCATACTGCTTTAAATATTTGTGCACGACTATGTGCAGTTGATCTTAGTAGATGCAGCTACCTGGAGGCAGTTCTAGCAAACATTCCCTAGATTCATTCCACATCTTCAGCACCTGTGTTAAGACATCTATACCCATTTTTTTTGTGATGGTCATTTCCTGTTTCCATAAACTTTTGATGCCACTCGCAAATACTAATATGGAGATGGGGGTTGTCCATACTTTGTTTGATAATTTCTCTGAGTTTGAGTGTCAGATTTCGTCTCGACGAACCGTAGCACACATTGAGCCTTCTGTTTAGGAGACTCCATTTTCACTTACTCTACTCTGACATGACACAAGAACCACCTATAATATGGTAAAAAAAATTTTGAGTTGCTCTATCGATGGCTGTAAATTGTATTTTTTAAAAAAACTTGTTTTTCTTTTTATGGTTGGTTGATATGTTGTTTAATGGCACAAGGGCTGCTAAGGCCATACTGTGTCTGATTCTATTCCATAGTGCAATTACGCTAAAATCTGTTAAATAATCCTGTCTACTTTAAGAAAACAAAGAACTCGGCTAGATTTGCATTGTCTCCAATCAAATGAGGTAATATCAAAGGTTCTTGCAGATGTGAAAATTGTGTTTCAATAATTATTATAATGGTTGCAATTTATTAGAATATGCCTCACTGTATGTGTAGACTGACAAAATGTACAAACAGACAGATCTTTCCCCCTCAAGTAGATAAATATGGGTTAGATATGTATGCCCAATATGCGTTGTAGCCAGGATCACCTCCTCTTGCCTATTTGATTGCATGCTTGATAGCCATAACTTAGGTTCCTGTTTAAATTGAAGCAGCTTATTGCGCCTGCCAGATTTGCAACCATTGCTCTTCACACACGTTTTTTATGACTGATTTGTAGTCTGTATATGGCACTTGGCATATGGCAATTTAGATAACTAGCTTTAACAGTATTTGGTAAGTTTGGAGTATTGAATTGGAGTAATTTGGAGTATTGAGTTCAATTACACTACGGATTGGAATGAGATTGCCATCCCTACAAGTCAGAATTCTCTTAGCTTGTATGACCTTTTGATCTTTTAGTTCAATAGATCCCACTCAGAGATAACACCTTTGGAACTACAGGTAGTTCTCAACTTTACGAGTTAATTCGTTCCTAGCATGTGCTCGTAAAGTGGGAATTCATTTCCCATAGACATAAGGTTAAAAATAGGGGTTACATTCTCAACAATGAAATTAGTTAGCTAATTAGTTTGTCTTTAAACAATGACTGATTTATCGAAAGAAATGAAAACGTAGCCTGTAAAATCAAGCAACTTATAATAATAGAGAAATTATTTACGACTTACAAATGTTAAAGAATGTTGATTCTTCATCATCATTGACTAAATGCACACTCGTTGATCACTCATTATTGGCTCAGCACTCATTGGTTTGTTGCACAAGGAGTCATCTTCTTCAGAAATGCTTCAAGAGGCACTTGTTTCCATGATAATCTTCTCTTTCTTTATAAATTTCAAATAGCACGTATAAGCATTTTTTAACGGAATGCACAAATTGCAACTAACATGATTTTCACAGAGTAACAATTTCACAAAGCTTAAAAAAAAAAAAAAAAAAGGAATGAAGAGAAGATTCTGAAAATTTATTTATGTTTTTATACAATTGAAGATTTCAGTAAAGAGGAAACACATTTCACCATAATAACATAAAAACCACACAATTCCGTCTATCGATATTTTTGCAAATGCAATAACATGGAGTTTACTACCCATTTATAATTGCTTGCAGTAACGGAAAAGTCCAATAAACCGGAAAGTGCAAATTGTTTTATGATCGTGACCTCCAGAAATGTGCTTTAGAAAAATATCACAAAGGCATTTAAAATTTATTCTTATAACGGAACACATTATAACGATGAAAGTGTAGTGCATTTGACTGATTTGAATTGGTAACTAATACAATTTACAAACCACGCTCACGACCTTTTATATGGCCTTAAGGTCACACTCGTGGCCTTAAAAATGACATTTTAGAGAGATAAACAGCTTAGTTATACAAAAAACTTCCGAGATCTTGAAACGAATTACCAAAAAACAATGTGTTTTGGGTTCACATTACAATATTTTAACGATACAATGGTGTCTCTAGAACTGATTAATATCATAAAGCGGGGTACACTGTATTGTATAGCTATGCACATGGTTTGGAATACAGTATTTATGAAAGTTTAACATTCATTTTTTGCAATTAATGTTCATATTTTCGATTTTGTTGATACTTGATACTTGGGGAAAAAAACTCGTAAAGCGAGAACTGCCTGTATTTAGGGTTGTGTGGGGAGAGATTTTAACAGGAATTCCACCAAATGTTGTCACCTTTAACAATAATTCTGAATGTTTTGACTGTGTAGTTTCCACAAGTAAATCCCCTGACTGTAACCTTTTGACCATTTTAAGTGATCCAGCAGCATTTTCTAAATATCTCTGTATTATAAATGGAGAATTTGCTCACTAGTTGAGGAATGGATAATCAGGAAAGTTGGATACTCAGGGTGGTGACTGTCTTTTTTTAAGCACTTATGTTGCACATTACCTTCATCAGAATTATACCAACCTATGGTATTTGAGCTCAAAGGCTCTACGGCTGGATAATTTTCTTTATCCATGTCGGCTCCTTTTCACCCTGAGGGATTACCTTTTCCACCCAGGTTACTGGCCCCACCACGGGGAGGCGGGAACAGTGCCACTTGTGGCCAAGCATAGCAGTTAGTATGGTTAGTATATAATAAAGAAAAAGGTACTTTCCTTTTTCTGGCTCTCTTTTTATACTTTTAAAAAGTAGAGCTAATTAACAGAAAGACTTTTAAACCGAAATAAACAAGGAAAAACTCAGTCGCTCTATGAATCACAGTAGATATAGCACAGAAGATCGCTTGGCTTCAAGATTTGCTTGGCACTCGGGGCCTTTTCTTTTTATAATGAATTTATGAAGTTGTCCAGTTTTTGGGACACCCTATATTTTCTTTATTTGCCTGCTTATATTTTAACTTAACAGACAGTCAATTTATACAGACAGACAGTCAATTCATTAGAAATTCTGAAGGACTGTTTCAAAGAGTTTAAACAAAACTTTTTACAATGAATGGAAAAATTCTGTTGTGGCTGCAGGTCACAACCATCACAGTGGAAGGTTGTGAGCCCTTTTATGTGGAGTTGCAATAATTGTCACACTAAAATTATGCTTCAAATTAAGCTCCTAGAATTGGCAATAGAAAGAAAAGGGGGAGGGTTTCAAGAGAGGGAAGGACCTTCAGTGGAGGGAAACACAGGAGCTGAGAGAACCATACAGTTGTGGGACAAAATAAATTTGAGAACCACTATTCAAAACAAATACATCTGAATACTAAAACTGAGGTGGTCAACCTTCTTTAATTCAATATAATATTACAATTCAGCATGTTTGCTTTAATGTGTTAATACACTACATGATGCTTATATTTTATATTTAAAACTCAGAAATTACATTATAAGCTTTTAAACTAAGAAGCATCCAGTATGTATTCTTATATTAATATATTCTTCTTATGTTCTTATATCAAAGCTTTCATTGAAATCTATAATTTTTTCAAAAATCTGCCACTTTTACTTCTATTCATGCCCATCTTCAGAATATCTCTATAACTGTGCTGTGAAGTCCACTTCTCTAAGCTTAAAAACTGGAATGTAAGGTCAGTAGACCAAAGTTCAATTGCAATATACAAAAATATTTAATATCATAACAGCTGCATTCCAATACCTTTCACTGTGGCCTGAGCAGTTACAAATGGTTCTAAACCTTTAACATATTTAACATAAGGTAACATATTTTTCTATCCTAAACTTTAACACAGTTAAATAACTTTGTAACAATACATACCACTTAAATTACATACTGACTTTAGTCATCCAATTTTTTAGACAATAACAATTACTTCAGAAAATGAAAACCACTTTCGCTTCTGCCTTTTCCAAAAAATTCACGTTTCCGAAGTCTGAATTTCAATGCTCAAAAAAACTTACAGCTGTTCTCTCCAAGACTGTTGTCCTTCTATAAGTAATGGCATTGAAAATAACAGTAGTTGATTCAAATTTCACACTGTAAACAAGGCTATAACTGCTGTGTATATTGCTGAGTATAGAGTATGATAAATGAGATCTCACATGCAATATAAATTAGAGTTTATATGTATAGCACATAGTTTCTACAAGTTAACTAACAAGAAACATAGTTTCTTGTTAGTTAATACAGGGAATGTTTAAAAATTAAACATTAAAATTGACCATTTAAGCATGGGGCCCTGTTTGACAGAACTCGTTGAGCATGCTTGTGGCTGGCATTGTGTATATTCAGCAGTCAAAAATAAAATCACTGCTGAACCTTTTATAGATTATTAAATAAAAAATAATAAAAGGCAAGTATATATATTTCTGCTTATACATACAATGAATGTAGTTCAGATTATATGTACTGTAATATAAAAGCCAAAGATTGTTGTATCCCATTAAAACGTGGATAGCATGACAGCAGTTCTTTTAGTGTCTCCAATCTGGTTATCATCCAACATGATATAAAAGCCTATCTTCTCTCTACTGTGCTATATGCTACTAGAAACACAAAACCTAAGGAAGCACATCCAGTTGACATGGGTGGACAGTGGATGTTGAGTCAATTTGGTGTGACATAAACACTGGTAAAGGGAAAATGAGAGTAGGAGTGTGTTATAGGCCTAATGACTCTGATGAGTACAACGAACAATTGTGCAGAGAAATAGCGTGCCAGTAAATCAGAATGTCTTATAATGGGGGATTTTAACCTTCCAGATATTGACTGGAACTTTGGATTTGGCCACTCGCACGCTGTGTACAGAAAGGTTAGACAGGATAGGAAGGGAGGAGGGGTTATGCTGTTAGTTAAGAAACACAAAATCTAAGGAAGTGCATCCAGTTGACATGAGTGGACAGTGCAACGTTAAGTCTGTTTGGTGTGACAAACACTGGGAAAGGGAAAATGAGAGTAGGAGTGTGTTACAGGCCTAATGACTCTGATAAGTACAACGAACAGTTGTGCAGAGAAATAGAGTGGGTTAGTAAGTCAGAATGTCTTGTAATAGGGGACTTTAACTTTCCAGATATTGACTGGAATTCGTGGATTGGCCACTCGCATGCTAGAAAGACTTTTGTGGATTTACTGGAGGATTGTTTTCTACAGCAACATGTTCGAGGAGCAACCAGAGGAAGTAATACTCTTGATCTGATTATCAGCAGTGATTATTCATGCATTAAGATTTTGCAGATAAAGGAACCACTAGGTTCGATTTGGGGTTTACTGGTGCAACAGCAACCTATGCTATAATGCACCAACAACAGGAACCACTAGGTGACTGTGATCACAGTTTACTGATGTGGGATTTACTTAAAGATGTAACTACCATCAAGGGTAAAGGGAAGGGTTTTTGTTTTCGTAAAGGTCACTACAGTGGTCTCAGGCAGTTTTTAAATTCTATAGGGTAAGATCAACTGATGATGTTAAAAACAGTGAATTCTAAATGGGAAGCCTTCAAGGAATTAATCTTGGAAGCTACTAGGCTTTTCATACCAATTAAGAAATACTGTTCAAAATTTAGACCTAAATGGATGTCAGATGAACTGAGGCTCACGACTGAGAAGAAAAATGCGTGGAATGCACATAAATTATCAGGTGATGCAGAAGCCTATGGCAGATATAAAGTAGTCTGTAAACAAGTCACAAAGGAGGTTAGGCAAGCGAAGGCTGATTACAAGAAATCCTTGCCAAAGGATGCAAAGAAAAACAACAAAGACTTCTTTACTTATGTAAACTCTAGAAGGAAGGGGATGAATCAGATTGGTCCACTTGATGTTGGTGGTTCGACTGTTGATGATCCTGCTCAGATAGCTGACAAAGTGAATGAGTATTTTGCATCTACATTCACACATGAGGAATTCTGTAAGGAAGGGGAGGACAGAAGTTTACTAAACTCTAAAAGGGAGCTAAATTATTTTGTAATATTGGAGAGCAAAGTGGAGGAGAAATTGTTGAAGTTAAACATAAAAAAGGCAACTGGGACAGATGGAATCTATCCAATTATATTGAAGGAGGCAGCAAGAGAAGTAAGGTAAACCCTTAGCAATAATTATGAGGGCATCCTTAGATTCAGGGGATGTCCCCATAGACTGGAGATGTGCAAATGTATCCCCAATGCACAAAGGGGGTTCAAATGGTGACGCAAATAATTATAGACCTGTTAGTTTAACTTCTGTTCCGGGGAAAATAATGGAGTCACTGGCAATTAGATAAGTTATAAGATTTGTTAAAGTACCGATATGATTGGACTCAAGTTCAAATAGCAAAGCTTAGTAAATGGTACTCACCTTAGATAATCTGCAGTTGTTACTTCAGGTAGGATGGATGAATAATTTTGGGGTTTAAGAGGTTTTGAATAATTTAGAGTTTAAATGAGTTAATTAGTAAGGATACGGAATTAAAAATTAAAAACGAAATTAAAATATGCTCAAGGAAGTAGAAGGGCACAACTCCGTCCCTGTTTGTTTGGTTTTTTTTTTTTTTTTTTTTTTAGGAGCATTAGCAACTAAGGCCATATTGCTCCGCATCCTCCATATTTGGTGGTGACGGGCTCGAACTCCGGTCTACTCTGTCCCTGGTTGTCATTGAAGAATTAATTGGTTAAAATATATGAAACTGGTGAAGCCAAAAGTCATAACGACTGACTTTCGTTTTTTAAACGTCTTCAGTTGGCAATACTAAGTGAGTAGAGAACGTGTGTTTTTAAAGAACTTCTATGTTCCTGTGATGCTCTTTGTGACATGCGGGAATCTTAGGTGCATGAGATTCCAGACCGGGGAAAGGTTAGAGGGTAGTTTCACATTTATGACATTTAATTTGGAGTGATGGCGGAACCATTCTATAATAAGGGCATTGTATTGAAAAATTTTGTAACTAGATTTTAATTTTATGATGGTAATGGCTGAATCAACTAAAGGGGTGTGGTTGTGGGAATGTACGTGTAGTGTAAGTCGTGTCAGTACTGGATTGCCCTGTTCTGAAACTGTTGTAATGGTAATAAGCCCGTGTGTTAGAGGTTTTTGTGGAACCATACTTGGTAGTGGTGCTTCCGATGTAGCAGGCATTGCAATTTTGCTGACATTTGATTAAATATACAATATTATTCATGTCATTTATTGGGTATTTATATGTTTCTTTGTATGTATTAAATAGTGACCCAAGTTTGTTATATGAGGAAAATATAAGTGTAATGTCAGTGCCTGTGAACACTTGACTGAATTGTCTGGCGAGACTACTGTGATAAGAGAGAGTGTGATGCGCGTGCTCCCTTTTGTGTTGTGTTTGGGTGAACTATTGGTGTTATTTTTGGCGACGGAAATAATGTGTTGGATTAATTGGAACGGGTATTTCCTGGACATGAACTTTTTTGTAAGATATTGTAGTTCAACAGATAAGTCATCTTGTGAAGAGCTGTATTTAATAGCGTTGTGAGCTGTATTTAATAGCGTTGGTTACAAAGAACAGCTTTTTTTGTGCTAAGTGGGTGGTGTGATTCATAGTGTAGATATTTACCTGTGTGTGTATTTTTCCTAAAAATCTTGGTTCCCAGTTTGGTGCCTGTTTTGTATATTGTGAGGTTAAAGAAATCGATTTGTTTGTTAATTTCTGTTTCAAGTGTGTATTTTAGTCTATCATGTATTGAGTTGAATTTAATAAAAAGATTATCAATTGTAGTTCTATTTCCTATTATAAGTATGTTGTCTGCATAACGTATATATAGTTTAATAGTTTAATAAACATATATAATAGTTTAGACAAGACTTCAGTTATAGCTCGGACACACCATGGTTTTGTTAAGGGGAAGTCTTGCCTGACCAATTTGATTGCATATTATGATGCAGTCACAAAAGAACTGGATGCAGGGAATAGCTTTGATATTATATACTTGGATCTTAGAAAGGCTTTTGATACTGTTGCACATGGAAGACTGCTACACAAATTGGAGCAGTGTGACATTGGAGGCAAATTGCTGCTATGGATAAAGGGGTGGTTGAGGGGGAGAAGACAGAGAGTGGTAATCAATGGACACTGCTCATCGTGGACTAATGTTATTAGTGGAGTCCCTCAGGGCTCAGTGTTGGGTCCATTATTGTTTTCTGTATTTATAAATGATATTGATGATGGTATATCAAGCTTAATGTCCAAGTTTGCAGACGATACAAAGGTTGGCAGGGTTGTCAAGGATACTACTGACACTATGCTGCTGCAACAGGATCTGGAAAGGTTGAGCAGATGGGCTGAGAGGTGGCAAATGAAGTTTAACATTGACAAATGTAAAGTACTATACATGGGAAACAGCAACCCCAGAGCAACGTATCAACTCTGTGGTACTACACTGACAGTGGTAGAGAATGAAAGGGACTTGGGGGTGGTTGTGCAGGCAGATATGAAGTTCTCTGAGCAGTGCAGACGGGCTGCAAGAGTAGCTCATGGTGTATTGTCAATGATATATAGGAATTTTTCTAGCAGGGATAAGGAGGTGATTATTCCCTTGTATAAGGCAATGGTCAGACCACACCTAGAGTACTGTATACAGGCCTGGAGGCCTCATTTCAAGAAGGATGTAGAGCTGCTGGAACGAGTACAGAGAAGGGCAACAAGAGTAGTGAATGGAACAAAGGGGTGCTCTTACGAAGAAAGGCTTAAGTTTTGCAAACTACAGTGTCTGGAGACTAGGCACCAGCGAGGTGATCTGATAGAGGTGTATAAAGCCTTGAATGGTTTAAGCATGCTCAATGCTGATGGGATTCTTCCTCTTGCTCAGAATAATCACCTGAGAGGGCATAAATTCAAATTGAGGAAAGACAGATGTAGGATAGACGTGCGGAAATTTGCCTTTAGCCAGCGGGTGGTTGGTTGGTGGAACAGACTTCCATCCCTTGTAGTGGAGGTTGATAGCCTAAATAAGTTTAAGGCTCAGCTGGACAGGTATTTTGAACGAACAGAGGGGTGAAGTGGAAGTGGGTTTTTTTTTTTTTTTTTTTTTGGCTGATGCTGCATAAGCTTGCTTTCTTGCATCAAATGCCTCTACTAATGCTAATGCTAATCCCTGAAGGGTAAGGCTGTAGTATTTGGTTTCCAGTGGGAAATTATACTACCATAATTTCCAGTGAAGACATCTTAGTGTCTTTTGACGTTGTTTCTTTATATACAAATGTACACTTACCATTTACACTACAAGCCTTACGAGAATTCCTAATGACAGACAATACTTTAATCAACCGCACCTCTCTATCCATCAAAAATATCTTAGAACTTACTTCGTTTTTACTGGATGCTAGACACTTCTGGTTCCATAACCAAATATTTCAACAAACATTCGGACTACCCATGGGTCTAGAAATTTCTGCCCCCTTATCTGAGATTTATTTAGCAACCATAGAAAACCAAATACCACAGCCTTACCCTTCAGGGATTACACTATATATACGTTATGCAGACGACATACTTATAATAGGAAATAGAACTACAATTGATAATATTTTTATTGAATTCAACTCAATACATGATAGACTAAAATACACACTTGAAACAGAAATTAACAAACAAATCAATTTCCTTAACCTCATAATATACAAAACAGGCACCAAACTGGGAACCAAGATTTTTAGGAAAAATATACACATAGGTAAATATCTACACTTTGAATCACACCACCCACTTAGCACAAAAAAAGCTGTTCTTTATAACCAAATTCACAATGTTATTAAATACAGCTCTTCACAAGATGACTTATCTGTTGAACTACAATATCTTACAAAAAAGTTCATGTCCAGGAAATACCTGTTCCAATTAATCCAACACATTATTTCCGTCGCCAAAAATAACACCAATAGTTCACCCAAACACAACACAAAAGGGAGCACGCGCATCATTCTCCCTTATCACAGTAGTCTCACCAGACAATTCCGTCAAGTGTTCACAGGCACTGACATTACACTTATATTTTCCTCATATAACAAACTTGGGTCACTATTTAATACATACAAAGAAACATATATTTTTTTTTTTTTTTTTTGATTTGGTAGTTGTTGGCGCATCGGCTTCTGTGGCCATATTGCACCTCCCAAGGTTTTTGCAGTACTTTGATCCAAGCCCGAGGCGGGAATCGAACCCGCGACCTTTGGGTTGCCGGGCAGGTACTTTACCCACTCGGCTAGCCCGGTCGGCTAAAGAAACATATAAATACCCAATAAATGACATGAATAATATTGTATATTTAATCAAATGTCAGCAAAATTGCAATGCCTGCTACATCGGGAGCACCACTACCAAGTACGGTTCCACAAAAACTTCTAACACACGGGCTTATTACCATTACAACAGTTTCAGAACAGGGCAATCCAGTACTGACACGACTTACACTACACGTACATTCCCACAACCACACCCCTTTAGTTGATTCATCCATTACCATCATAAAATTAAAACCTAGTTGCAAAATTTTTCAATACGATGCCCTTATTATAGAATGGTTCCGTCATCACTCCAAATTAAATGTCATAAATGCGAAACTACCCTCCAGCCTTTCCCCGGTTGGGAATCTCATGCACCTAAGATTCCCGCATGTCACAAAGAGCATCACGGGAACATAGAAGTTCTTTAAAAACACGCATTCTCTCCTCAATTAGTATTGCCAACTGAAGACGTTAAAAAAACGAAAGTCAGTCGTTATGACTTTTGGCTTCACCGGTTTCATATATTTTAATCAATTAATTCTTCAATGACAACCAGGGACGGATATGTGCACTTCTACTTCCTTGAGTATATTTTAATTCCGTTTTTAATTTTTAATTCTGTATCCTTACTAATTAACTCATTTAAACTCTAAATTATTCAAAATCTCTTAAACCCCAAAATTATTCATCCATTCTACCTCAAGTAACAACTGCAGATTATCTAAGGTGAGTACCGTTTACTAAGCTTTGCTATTTGAACTGGAGTCACTTAACACTGATCCGATCCCCTGGGTAAATATCTACCCAGATCAAATTACAACTAATAAATTCTATAATTTTTACTCTACTTACATAGCTGAAACTCGCTATAGTTGGAGCCAGAACTGTTTTCTTGAATTTTCCCACTTCAATTTTCAAAATCTTCTATTGAATTTCACGAAATTTACAAAAATGTGACATCAAGTGTGCATTAAACCCACCTAATTTGCCTATGGCTTATGAAACATGACACTTGATTCGTTCGTTTCTTTTGGAGGGGGAGTTTCTCTTTACAGAGCGAAATTGTTTTCGTGGCGCGGAGCGTGAGAAAACCGTTGGCTACGTCACACCGTCGCCCGTAAAGTTACGTCGAATATTGAAGGGAAGGGAAGGGAAGGTAGGTAAATACTTTTAGTTGAGTAGCAGTGTTTTTGAAAGGCGAACAGATCGTATTTCCTTTCTTCAACGTGTATTGCTCCTACGAACAGAAGATCAAGGAAATTCATCTGTTGTAAACCGGACAAAACTGTAAAACTGATAACACTGCAAAGCGCATTTTATGAAAACAAAAAAGTTTGCTTTATTGTAATTATTTTTAGTAAACAATATCGGAACAGCAGTTTCCTGGGTTTGATCTTGTAACGAAATTTCGAGAAAGTATTTATTTATAGTTGCGTTATAAACTTCGAAAACTTGTGCATAAAAGGAAAGAAAAAAATCATCCGCTATGAATAACGTTCTTTCTTGAACTGTGTATTCTTCACAAAACTGCAATATTTATAACAATTCAAAGCTAACAGATTACGACTAACGGCTGCTCAAAACCTATTGTTAGAAGATATTTGCTTGTTACGCTTTGATGTCATCACAAAGGGAGAAATTCATATTTAGTACAGAAGCGGAATAAATTCACTATCCACGGTCATAAAGCTGTTCTAGCTACAATAAACAGATAACCCCGCTGAAAAAATATATTTTCTCCCCATCACTTCTCTTGTTTTTCTGTGATTTTTGGCAGATGGGTCGCTGACTGCTAAATGCGGTCGGTGACCGCATTTAGCAGTCTCCCTCCTTGTGGTCAAAGATCCCGAAATAGAGAGAGAGAGGTCATCCCGGAATATAAATGGAATTTGTTTGTCGGAATGCTGCCCACCAATTATCAACTCTTTTAGTGACCTTCTAATGTAGGTTGTGTTCAAATAATACACTTTGCCAAAATTCGAAATTGCTACATCAATTAGGAGCACAAACCGTTTCCCCCAACATAACGAATTACTTTATAGGTATAATAAAGGACGACTACTGATGATTTTTACTGACTGGAAGGAACTGTCCGCAATAAAACATCTGTACAAGGGCGCTCACTCAAAAGAAGCTATTTGCATTCAGGGACAAGCTATACAGCGATTTTTGAAATGCATAATGCAATTCACTCGCTAATATTTCCAGAGGGATTGTTCAAACTATTGTTCCTGAAAATAATTACGAAAAAGCTAATCGGCTTCACTGTAGGACTTAGGCGTCCTACGTTGAAGCTGACTTATTAGCATCTGTTGTGAAACTGAATTCAAGCATCGAAACATATGACTCTTTGTGCTGAATATTTCGGGCGTGTGTTCACAATGAACAATTTTTGATGGTATCGAGGAAATATCTGATTTAGTTCTCTAAAAACAATTACAATAAAGCCAACTTTTTTTTTTTGAAAAAAAAAAAGTTGGCTTTATTGTAATTGCGCATTGTGGTGATCAGTTTTTTCTTCTGTTTTCCTTCCGTTTCCAGTATGGCTTCCAATAGATGAATTTCCTTGATATTTTGTTAGTAGATACAATACATACTGAAGAGAAGAAAAGATATTTTTGTTTTTCAAAAATTCGTTGCAATTCTTTCGTACAACAATTACGAAAACCAGTAAAGCAAACTGTTGTGAGAGAGCCATGCGGGAGAGCTATGCAAATTAGTGTAATGATGCTCAACTGTTTGTTTTCCACGAAAATCGTTTACATTTTTACGTTCTCCTTGGATCACCTTGGTAACGCTAATTGACGTAAGCTCGATCAGTCAATTATCTCTCCGCTTGCGTTGATTCGTTTTAGCCAGAGGCGTCCAGATGACGCGCGAATTTTTGAACTAATGATATAACTCGTTTTATTTTCAAAGCTTGGATCTTGTTTTGCCGACATCAAAATTTAGTAAATTGAAATGTGATCGTACATTTTTGCTGTTTTAGAGTAAATTAATAGTTTTTGCTGAGCGCTAAAGGTAGGAAATCAAAGAATATACTTCTGTTTATGTATATTGGGAGTTTCAATTTTGTAAATTGAGTAGAAATTATGGAAATTACTTGTTTTTTTCAGGAGGGGCAACTTTCAAGTTAGGGTTAAAGTAGAGTTAAAAAAAAGGTGGACCAGTTCGGGGTTTTAAAGAAGTGATGCAGGATCACCTAGACAAGACTGCAGTAATAGTTCAGACACAGCATGGGTTTGTTAAGGGGAAGTCTTGTCTGACCAATTTGATAGGAAAATAATGCAGTGTGGTCACAAAGGAACTGGATGCAAAAAATAATTTTGATATCATATACTGAATTTCAGAAAAGCTTTTGATACTGTTGCACATGGAAGATTGCTGTACAAATTGGAGCAGTATGGCATTAAGGGCAAGTTGCTGCAATGTATAAAGGGATGGCTGAGTGGGAGAGGGCAGAGAGTGGTAATAAATGGACACTGCTCTATGTGGACTAATGTTATTAGTGGAGTCCCCCAGGGTTTCTTGCTGGGCTTATTGTTGTTTTGTGTAATTATTAAGGATATCGATGAAGGTATATCAGGCTTAATGTCAAAGTTTGCAGATGATACAAAGGTTGGCAGGGTTGTTAATGATAGTAAAGCCAGTATGCTACTGCAACAGGATCTGGAAAACTTAGGTAGAAGGGCTGAGAAGTGGCAACTGAAGTTTAATATTGACAAATGCAAAGTACTGCATATGGGTAGCAGTAACCCAAGAGAAAAGTACCAACTGTGTGGTACTACACTCAGGGAAGTGGAGAATGAAAAAGACCTGGGGGTAATTGTGCAGTCGGATATGAAGTTCTCTGAGCAGTGCAGACAGACTGCCAGAGCAGTGCAGACAGACTGCCAGAGCAGGTCATGGGGTTTTTTCAATGATATATAGGAATTTTTCTAGCAGAGACAAGGAGGTGATTATACCTTTGTATAATCACCTCCTTATACTGTGTACAGGACTGGAGACCTCATTTTAGGAAGGATGCAGAGTTGCTAGAATGAGTACAGAGAAGGGCAACAAGATTGGTGAGAGGAACAAAGGGGTTCTCTTACCAAGAGAGGATTAAATTCTGCAATTTGCAGCATCTGGAGACTAGGCACCTGCAAGGTGATCTGATTGAGGTGTACAAGGCCTTGAATGGCTTGAGCAGGCTCAATGCTGATGGAATACTTCCACTTGCTCAGATTAAGAACCTGAGGGGGGCATAGATTCAAATTGAGGAATGACAGTTATAGAATGAATGTGCAGAAGTTTGCCTTTAGCCAGCAGGTAGTTGATTGCCGGAACAGACTTCCATCTGTTGTTGTGGAAGTTGATAGCTTATATAAATTTAAGGCTGAATTAAACATTTGGAGTGACCGGTTGGATGGAATGGGAAGGTTTTTTTTTTGTTTTGTTTTGGCTGATGCTCTATAAGTTTGCTATGCCTCAAGTAATGCTAATGCTAAAATCTGGTCAGCTGGTGCACCCTCTCACATTAAAAGTCTCCTCTTGGTGGAATACTGCCTATTAATGTGGGCAAACCTAAAAATTTGCCACGAACATACCATCTCTTGTACTCCAATGAAAGAAAATTTAAATTCAGTTTCACTGAGGTAGCTGCTTTAGATAAAATCATTCTGTGCAGTTTCAAAGTTTTCTCAAATGCTTGACAGGCCCTTTATGTTTTGGAATAAGGTTGTTGGCTAGCATATTGCTCCCCCCCTTCAGGAATACTAGGCGGAGGCCTTCATTAATTCCTTTCTCTAATAAAATCGTTTTTCTTTATGGGTTCTTTCCTTATTTATATTTTTATTTTTTGAAAACCTCAAATATCATAAGGAAACTATTGATGCCAATCCTATCTTCCAACAACCCGTAGTATTTTTTTTTTAAATATATATGTGAGTGTATGTGCTGGGTGTTTGTGCATATATCTGACAATGTAAATACAATTCATTTTATTATTATTTACATATCTTGTTATCTGCCATAAACTCCTCTAGCCTCAGCTATACCAGAAATATTGCCTTCAGCAGTTAATGGTCATGTTAATTCTCTGGCACAACACATAAACAGATACAGTAGAACATCGGTTTTCCAGAATAATTTGAAAGGCTGATCTTTCTTCCTTTTTTTTTTTTTTCATTAATGAAAAAAAATTAATGAAAATAGCGGTACAGTAAGCACCGGTTTTAATGATCACGTTTGCAAACTGTATTTTGATTATAATAAATGAGAGTTGAGTTTACTATCCATTTATAACAGATTGTACAAACAAAAAGCCCGATAAACTGAAAACTGCAAACTGTTTTTATCATTTTATGGTCGTGATCTCTAGAATTCTATGTGACCTTCAGAAATGTGCTTTAGAAAAATATTACAGAGACTACACCGTACTGGGTTTTCTTGTATTTCAGATTAGTTTAGCTCCAAATTCGGCAAGAATAATATCGGCCTGAAACAGTGTGATTTATTATTTTTCTCAATTTTTTTTATTTTTTTAAAACCCAAGCATGGTACTAAGTACTATAGGTTCTAATACCTCTCGTGTTTAGGGTTTCCATTAAAAAAAAAAAAAAAAAAAGGTAAAAGAAAAGAAAACACAGTTTAACACTGCAATAAAAAACGGAAATTATTAATAGAATTAGAAAAGATGAAAATTTAGGAAATCTCTTCAAAGAGTTTAATATGGGGACTTCAACAATTTAGGACATCAAGAAAAATTCCACTGCTATAACAGAATTTGCATCAATTATGGATAGTGAAGGAGGAATTAGCAGGAAAAAGACTATGTCAAAACCTGAAAATGCCGTTTTAGACAGTGCACTTTATTTATTTATTTTTTTTTTTTCTTCAGAAGCGAAGTTTAAGTGAACCAGTCTGGCTCAATGTTGTGTGAAAAAGCATTGGATTTTAATTGAAAATTAAGAGGTAATGAAGATTTTAAGGCAAGCACAGGTTGGCTGAAAAATTTTAAACTGAGACAGGGTATACGTGAACTAGACATTCAAGGTGAGAAACTTTCTGCAGACGAATTGGCAGCGGTGTCCTTTAAAAGTAAGTTCGCTTCATTTAAGCAAATTATGAGAAAGAAAACGTTTATAATGTTGATGAGATGGGCTTATTATGGAAAGCAGCATTACCGAGAAAAACCCTAGCCACTAAAAGAGAAATGCCTGCACCAAGTTTTAATATGAGAAAATAGCGAGTTACAATTGCTATGTGTGCAAATGTCACTGGGATGCACAGATTGTCCATGCTCATTATCGATAAGTCGAAAAAACTGAGAGCATTTAAAAATCTTTCTAATTTTCCTGTTTCGTATAAAAATCATAAAAATGCCTGGATGGACGTTTCTATTTTCTGAGATTAATTTATAACTTTTTTAAATTTAATTAATCTTAATTATTTAATTTAATCATAAGGTAAGATTAAATTTATTTTATCTAATTTAATCAAATTTATTTAATTAAATAATAATATTAAATTTATTTAATCTTACCAGAAAAATTATCCGGAAAATTTTCTGGTTCAATTATCCGGAAAATTTGGCTATCCGGAAGACATCCGACATCAATTATTCCAGATAACTGATGATCTAATGTATTTTATTTGTATATATTATTACACTATGGAACAAAACCGAACCTTATGGAATATTTTTACGCCCATATACATAATCTTAGAAATTCCTGGGAGAGTTCAGTACCTCAGAAATTCTTGACAGAGTTCAAAAGAGAAAATAATTAATGTCTTCTCACCACTCCACACTTTACCTGCAGAAATTTCCACAGACATTGCTAATCCAAACTGACATTTGTGATTCCACCAAATTCTTATAAACTTATCAAAAATATGCAGCAAAATAAAGTCTACTAACATGTGAGGTGTGATCAAAAATTAGGTAATGAATTAATATTTGGGAAATGATGAAGCTTACCAACTTTCAAAGTATTCTCTTTGACACCATATACACCAACTGGCATTAGCATTAGTAGAGGCATATGATGCAAGAAAGCAACCTTATTTAGCATCAGCCAAAAAAAAAAAGAAAAAAAACCTTCCCGTTTCACCCATCCATTCACTCCAAAAGTTTGTCTAGTTCAGCCTTGAATTTATTTAAGGTGTCAACTTTTACAATGACAGATGGAAGTTTGTTCCAGCAATCAACCACCCACTGGCTAAGGGCAAATTTCCGCACATCTATTCTACAACCATTGATTCTAACACTTCTGCAACTTCTGAAAGTATTCCTGATAGGCTTCTTTTTGGATTGCTAATAGTTTGTGCATTGTACCTTGAATAATCCTCAGTCAGGGTAATCTGTGATTATTGAAGGGGACTTGAAGCTTGGAAGATAAAAATAAATATATATATATCAAAGGAAACTAAATCTGGTGAGAATGACAGACCGTAGTGATGGACTACTTTGTAAGAAATCCTTGGATAGAAAGCATGGGGGTATGCAAGTTCTCTTCAGTGCTAATTCTCTGATGCCCAATTTCCTGGCTGTTTTCTCTAAACAGCATCACACAACTGACATAAAACTATTTTTGGCTAAGGTAAAGAAAGCCCACACGAGAAGCATGCAAAAGTTCGATGAAATTTACCGGTAAAAGTACTTTACCATAACGGCATTTGTATTATTGCTTACTCTGTAAACAGACGGTAGGTGTTATCGGTCTGGAGTAGAAGTTGAATCCCACGGGAGCTTGAAACCCTCCCGAAGTGTGGGGGGGGGGGTAAGCTGACCTTTTTTATTTAGAATCACTAATTGAATTAACTAATTGAATCACGAACAGAGTCATATTGGAAGTTCTGGCGTCGTAAAAAATGTTCATAGCGTAGTTTCACCAGTAAACTTTTTCGAAGTTTGCTGTGCTTCTCGTGTGGGCTTCCTTTACCTTTGCCTTTTTTTTCTTAATAAACAATTATCTGCTAGTCCACCAGTGAATCTAAAGAAAAAGGACAGGTTACCCCCTGACGCTTTTTCGGGATGGTTTCAATCTCCCATGGGATTCAATTTCTACTCCTGACCGATAACACCCACTATATGTTTACTGAGCGAGCAACAATACAAATGCCGTTACGGCAAAGTACTTTTACTGGTAAATTTATCGAACTTTTGCGTGCTTCTCGTGTGAGCTTTCTTTACCTTTGCCCTATTTTTTTAGTATTCCTGGTGTGCTGTTTAACCATGAAGGACAAATTCATAATGACCAATGCCCTGTGAGTTGAAAACAAACAAGATAAGTATAATATTTGCATTTGATTGAAAATGCCTTGCTTTTTTTATTTTTCTTGCCATACACCCACAATTCATCCCCAGTAATGATGGAAGAAACAAAGTGTGGATCAGCAGCACTCTAACAAAGATCCTGAGGTTTGAGAACTCACCAGTCTGTGGTCATCAGTGATTATGCAAAATGCATTTCATTTATAAATTTTGGGAATGAAATGCATTTTGCATAATCACTGATAATTACGATTTTACTAGCAACTTCACACAAATGTCAATCACTTCTGATCAAATCATGAAGACAAGTGATTGAATCACTGGTTTTTGAAGCTGAAGGACAGATAGAGAGAGGATCGTGTTCAACAGATAAGTGACCTCTTTAAACTTTGAGAACCACTGACAAGCCTGAACAAATAGCATCTTTTCCAAAAGTTGTTTTTAATATTTCCTGGGTTTCTGTTGCATTTTTCCCTAATTTGAAATAAAATTTGATGCAAATTCACTGATTGGTAAAATCACTCATTTTAAAATGTAATGTGACAAAATGCTTCCATTCAACATGCACTAATTCCGACTGACTACAAATAAATAGGCGATTAGCACATTACTACATCTAGATGAGTCTCCAAGAATGTTGAATGCTATCATGTCAAGAAACGGAGTCAGTCCCTAATTTTTTTGACCACACCTCACATATTAACAAATTCTACTCTGGAGTATCAAGCTGAAAGTGAATTTTATGTTGAAAAGATAAAAAAAAAAAAAAAAAAAAATTTGGATTAACAAAAGTAAATACATTAGCCTAACCTGATAATAAGATTTCTTGATATCCTTAAGGGATGCATTTTTAGATACTCCCAGAACCTCATAATAGTCTCTTTTTGAATTTATACTTGATGTATGGAAATCTCGAGGGTTGTTTATACTCGATGTATAGAAATCCCGATGGTATGTTTTCTTTAGCGTATAGACTGAAGGATTTACTAAAGGAGGGAAAATATATATAGTTCACATTTATAGAAATGAATTTATATCAATATTATTTAAAAAATTTGAGAAATTAAGTTTCAGAAACTTATTTTCTGCGTACATTAAAAAAAAAACAAAAAAACTCACAACCTGGTGAACAACAAAACTAAAATTTCTTCATAATGAAATTTCTTAAAAAATTAAACATGGTTATAACCTGGGATACATAATTCAATGCTTAAAAACATAAACAGAAAGAAATAACACTGCCAGATTGATATATAAACCTACTTCCCCAAATCATAACTCTAAATGAGTCATTACCTTTGTGAGTTATATTCACTAAAAGATAACAATTTAAACCATTAATCCAATTTAAAAATTTAGGCGCCTCCGTAGCCAGGAGCAGTAGTGCATAGCACACGCTTCTTGATTAGACCGGGGTTCGAGCCCGTACCCACCAAATACGGAGGATGCGGCAGGTCACTGAATGACCACCGCATATTCCCAGCCTGGATAAAGGGTGAGGGTTGGTGTCAGGAAGGGCATCCGGCCGTAAAAATTGCATGCCAAAACAATAAAAAAACGCCGACCCCATATAATAATGGGAAAAAGGCGAGGATAAAAAAAAATACAATTAAAAAATGTAAATCCTATCCATAGTTTTACTGATGATAGCACATTACGTTCCACCTTCCAATTTGAAAAAGCTTGTCCTGCACCAACCACTTCAAATTCTCATATCCATCACCAAGTCCTTAGGTGCCAATCTCTGTCTAATTCTTCAGTGGGGCAAAGAACCCTTAGTTAATTAATCTCTCTAAAATTCAGTCCTATCTTATTTCTTTCAAAACAGAGTCTACTACTGCTCATCTTTGACAACACTCAGATTTCTAGACAAGATCACATTACCTCTACTAGGAATTACCCTAACATTTAATCTCTCTTGACATAAGCACATCACAAATATTGCTTCCTCTGCATCCAAAAAATGGGTTTTTGTTTTTGCTCTCAGTAATACATTTTTCTAAACAACTATTTACTCTGTACTAATCTCAAATCTGCCCTACCATGGAATATTGTTCTCACATCTGGGGTTTTGCCCACAGAACCTCTCTCCTAGAATCTATTCAAAAGGTGCAGTCAGGTTAATTACCTGTCTCATAGTAGTAGTAGAGGCATGTGATGCAAGAAAGCAAGCTTAAAAAAAAAAAAAAAAAAAAAAATCCATTCACCCAGCATCCATTCACTGTACATTCCAAACTCAAAAAACCAACTTTTTCTCATTTATCCCTCCTACTTCCATTATCTGGAACAACCTTCCTTCACATGTATTTCCTGAAAATTACAATCTACAGAAATTAAAGTCTAATATCAACATGTATCTTGTCTTTTCAACCTGTAACCCATGCATACTACTATGTACTATAGGTTCTAATACCTTTTGTGTTTGGGGTTTTCATAAAATAAAAGTAATCTCATTCAGAGTAATTTTTTACCATAAGATTCAAATACATATGTAAATGATCTATAAAATTTAACACTGTGGCATCTGTTGTGTATAGACCCCAAGACATTCTACTCTTTCCCACTGCAAAATTGGCACGGGGCTGAAAAAACTGACTCCTTTACGGTGTTTCATTGCATCCATTTTTCAGATTTCATCACCTAATACTGTAACGATTCTTTTTTAAATGAGTGCACTTCACTTTATTTTATTATTTATTCATATTATTAAACTAAATTTTAAAAAATTTAGTTTTATTGATTTACTTTATTCGCTTACTACTTTGTATTGTTATGGACATAACCTCAAATAAAAATTAAATGTCCATAACAAAAAAACATTAGTATATTCGCCATGATTGGAAAGGTTTGAGTTTCAAACAATAGATATCAGTCATTGTAAATTCGAAAGATACGAATAATTTTTGCCAAATCTTACCACTAAATGAGTAATAGTGCCAAGAAATATTCCTCAAAATTGAACATTTAGATCTGCATTCAAAATACGGTATGATTTTTGCAGCACATCTAGCACAAAGCACGTAAGTCCTAGTAATCATTGTTTTTGATTTTTACTTTGTTTGCGCAAACATGCCAATAAAACAGTTGGATACTTTCAGTTTTACAAGTTGAAAATTCATCAGAAAGGAAAAAATAAGACAAATAGGATTATAAAAACTATGACTCGTACAACACCGGCCAAAACTTTACTGATGATGAAATATCGATTTCAGCGACACCTGGAATAAAAAAAATAAAAAAAACAGTTTTGATTGAACCCTGGCTAAGAAACACTATTTTTCATCATTTTCCACTCCCACGGTGTCAAGAGAGAGAATCGCTTTTCACCTCTCAAAGAAATTCTCATTTTTTTATCTGCCAACAAAACATTGAATCGACCATAGAATACAAAAATCAGAAACACCGAAGCTCTCGTGGTCTTAGCTGACTGTGAGCTTATTCTAAGCCATGTAATAAAACACAACAGATATAATATGGTAACACTGTATGGACTTCAATTTTATATGAAATAATGGTATACTGTACTGTATAGTACTATTAAATTAAATTTAATTTAAATTTTCTGTTTATACTCCGGCACGACAACCAAGTCAGTAGAGTTTACAATAAATTGTCAATACAAATATTTATCGTATTTAGTAGTCACGGACTTGAACCCCGATCCACTCAAGGAACGCATGCTATGCACTCTAGCTCCTGACCACTGATCTACGTCAGGCCTTATTTTGAGTGATCACTGAATTATAACCACCCCTATGAAACCTGAATGCGACCCGTTGACCACGTGAGGTAGGAGAGTGCGCAGTTAGTCGACCTACGTAGCATACATAAGGTGTCAGTGGTTCAGTAGGTAGTAAAATTCCAAGCGCGATGGGTAAAAGGAAGCATTTATCGGACTTTGATGAAGGACAGATTGTGGGTGCTCGACGAGCTGGTTCCTCGATTTCCCAAACGGCTAAACTAGTGGGGTGTTCGAGAGCCGCCGTAGTTAAAGTGTACCAGGACTGGCGTCAAAATGGCCAAACAACGACCGACGGCAAAACTGAAAAGGACACCGAAAGGTTGATGTTAAAGGTGAGCGCCAGGTCCGACGACTCGTACAGGCGAATAGACGCAGCACTGCTCAAGAGTTCACTACCCAATACAACGTGGGCCAACCCGGAACAATGTCTGCCATGACCATGCGTTGCACCCTCGACATATGGGCTATACCAGCAGACGACCTCAACGGCATCCTCTCCTAACCAAGGTTCATCGGCGTAAAAGACTCGCTTGGTGCAAAGAGCATGCAAATTGAACGTTAGAAGACTGGAAGAAGGTGTGCTAGCCGGATGAGTCACGTTATTTACTCCACACCGTGGATGATCGTGTACGGATTTGGCGTCAACAACATGATGCTCTTGATCCATCATGCATGGTATCAAAAGTGCAGGCCGGTGGAAGCGGTTGTATGGTGTCGGGCATGTTTCACTGGCAGGAATTTGACCCCTGGTGCATGTGGAACAACGTATCACTGGTCTCCGCTATAGTCAACTGCTTGCTGACTTCGTACACCCCGCTATGTTACACTTTTTCTCGAATAGCGATGGTGTTTTCCAAGATGACAATGCGTCGAGCCATCGGGCACTTGTTGTGCAGGAACGGTTTTAGGAACACAGTTCTGACTTCCAGCATATCGATTGGCCTCCGAACTCCCCCAATATCAATCCCATAGAGCACTTGTGGGACACTATGGAAAGGCATATCAGGCATCTGGATACACTAATCACCTCCATACCTGCATTGCTGACCTCATTACACACAGCTTGGTTGGCCATACCTCCCGAACGCTTCCAACATCTTGTTGAATCTATGCCACGTCGGATAGATGCTGTACTGATGGCAAAAGGAGGACATAAGAAGTATTAGGTAGGTGGTCATAATTCAGTGACCACTCGGTGTATATAAAATAAAATTCTATTAAATATTTAGTAAAACACAAAGCTTGGGGAAAATTAGCATGTTTGGATTTGGGATATGCTTTAGGTTTGAATACCTATGCAGCAATCAATGGGTGTCAAAGCTATTAAACGCCTGGATGCAACCGAAAAAATATTGTCCTTCAAACTAAGGCTACGTATCTTAATCTATAGTATTAGTTCTCTCCAGGAAGCCTCCTCATCTCTCTCTCTCTCCCCCTCTCTCCGAGAGATAACCTCTCAGACCAGAAGAGTTTGTACTGCGCGAGTTTAGCCCCGACACTACACAGCCAATAAGTACGCACAGTCCTGACTAGCGAACTGCTCAAAGTCGTGAATATTTCCCATTATAATCTACCTCCACTTCCAATATGCACTTGTGTGAGTGACAAAGAATTCTCTTGTGTGTCAGGCTTTTATAGGGGCTTACATCTGGTGAGTATGGGCTTGGCACACCTAGAGTCCTGAGCTGGGTATCATCATTTGTCTCTTCCTTGGTGACTCTCTTCTACTTCTCTCTCTCTTAGGGTTACTATTATTTATTTATTATTTATTATTTTTTTTTTGGCTGGTGCAGCAAAAGCCTCAGGCTTCCTTGCACCACACTGTATGGCTAATGATGACCAATGTTTATTACTTTATTTAGTACTATAAAAATTACGCACTTTAGTGGCCTTTTCAGAGCCGTCCTGACATTACAAAAAATGTCCCTAACAAAGTGTAGTTGGGCTCACAGATTAATCTGTGGGTTGGGTTGTCAGTAAATTTTTTCCATAATACTGTATCAATAAAAAGTCATTTTCGGAAGTTTGTTTGTAGTCAATGCCTGCATTGCCATCTACCGGCGTCATTATTCGCAGCGTCCAAACAACAGGAAATGACTGATACGGCCGTAGAGTAAACTAACTTATTGCTTTGCAGTTCACGTGTATTTTTCTCTCTATTAGTTTTTTTTTTTTTTTTTTTTTTTTTAAACCTTGTCATTTTAACTAAGATGGGAATACCCACAGTAAGTGAAACCAATACTCTGACTTTCGCGACTTACGTTTACTTTAAAGAACGCTTCCGATGATAGGATTATGAGGACTATTTGGCTTGGCCCTCAGAGACAAAGGGGGCCTCGAATAGTTTTTGGATGGATTTTTATTCAGTAATTAGTACATTTTCAGAAAAATCTCAGAAAAGCATTAAATAAATAAGGTGTACATTAAATTTTCTTACTTTTATAAGTGCCACTTTGCTTTCGTTTTCTTTTGAGCTTTTCTGAAATGGTTTGGTCATATTTTTGTGGTAACGCTATTTGAGTCTGCGCTGCGCTGCGCTTTGGATGTAGCTAATATCAGATGTGAATCCGTTCTATAAAAAAAAGGGGGGCTAAACTTCATTTCAGAACTGGGTGCGCACTTCAGACTGTTGGCGAAAAGAAAAGGAAGAAGGCAGTGATTGATCCCCAATCCTCGGTGCTGGTTTAAAACTGGGAAATGAGGTCCCCTCCCCCTCGATGATGATTTAAAATCGGGAAGTTAGTTCCCCCCTCCCTCGGTGCTGGTTTAAAACCACCGGTAAATCACTGCCTTCTTCCTTTTCTTCTCACTGATAGTTTAGAATGCGCACCCTGTTCTGTTATGAACTTTTACCAAAAAAAGAACTCTCCTTTTCAGGGACATGCCGAGCCATTTTAGTACCTGAAGCAAGAATGAAAAATTGGGCCCTATTGTTAATGATGGCAATCTTTTGTTTGGCGCACCTTTTAGCCTTTAACTTGAGGCAAGAGTCTCTTTCGCTTTTACTCGGTTTATTGCCAAGAATATATAGTTTCTTGCGTCCTCGTGGCTAGCACAGTCGGTAGGATCGCCATCCTCTGCACACCAGGTAGAAAAGACCTGGATTTGAGTCCCGTCGATGACAAGAGAAATTTTTATGGGCCTTTTTCACAATGTGGCTGAGTTAGTTGGTCTCAGGCAAGGGTAGCATGGTTCTCCTGGAAACTAGGGTTTTTCATCCAGCATACAGAAAATCGACCACAGAATGCAAGCAATTTACAGACCAAGTATATACTGAGCAATATGGCCCTAGTTGCTAATGCTCCTAAAACCTACTAACAACAACAACAACAACAGTTTCTTGCCTGATACAGCCAATCCAGTAGCAACAGCAACTTACGTGAAACATATATCTATATATATAAAGAAAATTAATAGAGAATAATTGAGATATACAGTGTATATCACAGTAATCATTAAGATTAGAAATAATAAAGATGCCTATATTTGTACATAATAAAATACAAACAATTTACACACAAGTTTACCAAAAGCCTAATTGACAAATATAGGACATTAGACTCTTCTTAAAAAAAATAAAAGCTAAACAAAATAGGCTGCAATCAAAATATAACAATTTTCGCATGCAAAAAGAAGTAAATAGTTTTATTGATATTACAAAATGGTGACGATATTTGAAAATTTTTATTGAGAACTGTTTCTGAATAATTTTTGCACAATTGCTGTTTTCACTGCTGTATGTGGCTGAGAGACCACCAAACTTTTTTTTTTTAATATGTAAAGGAATATTCTTTATTGCACAATGAGAGAAATTAAAACTTGTACAAGCTCTTCATGACCAGAAGTAGGCCATGGGGTTAAAATCATAGGCAACATTAATTAACACTCTTGTTCAATTATTTCTCTTCATTAAAAATCGTAAACATCTAGCTGTCATTGTGGTATTTTTGATATACTGAAAAATAAAACTTATGAATTTAAGTAACTATTAGAATCCCATAAGTGTGATGGAAAAGTTTAGCCATAAAAAAATAAAAATTCGTTATGGCATCATGTATGTATGTTTGACATACATACATACATACATACATGGCATCATGTATGTCAAAAAACAGTGTTGCAATGGAAACTTCACATGAAGTTTTAGTTTCCTTATTTTTTTTTATTACTTTGAGCTCCAATTTTTGGCTGTTCAGTTGGTTGAATTTTTTTTTTTTTTTTGATAACAAATTTGTTGTTTTTAATGATGTTTTCTGATCTTATTATACAATATGGTGTTAGAATTAAGAATAAATTTTTAAAGTTTCCATTTCCAACTGTTTTCTGCTTTTTCCTCCTAAGAAACTGATTGATGCAGTAAAGGCACTATATATTGTCTGCTGTTATTATTGCATGCCTGCTGGATGGTTAAGAATTAGTATCTCTAGAGAAATTATAATTAGAACTGTAATTTGTTGTGTATACTGTTAAAAATTATGGAAAAATTCCAGTTAACGTATTTAAAAATTGAAACAGTGCTCCACAGGCTTTCATAGCAGTACATATTTGTATTATGAGGGGAAGAGTCTGGTTTGCACTGGAGTACTGGTTATAGGGAGAATATTTTGGTAGTATACACAGGGCCAAAAGCTTGGATATAAGCAAGAAAATGTGCTCCTTCCCTTCTACATGAAAAGGCCACCTCCCTACTACATGATCAGTTCCTGTTGATGCTGTTCATTTTACCACCCTTGAGCACTGACACCTGGATGGTAGCTTTCCCATTGCATTAGTCTGTATTATTATATGCTATTTTTTTAGACTGCAATTTTCATAATTATTTAATACCTGTATCATGAATCACAGTATTTTAAACTATGGTTTAGTTTTAAACAAATCAGTTTAAAACAAAACTGATATGGAAATTTCAAATCTATGCCAAGTTATGGAGTAATCAATAGTAAGTATTTATTAATAGATTAGCACAGTCTATCACTACAAATACTTTATAACTAAATATTTTTGGTTATTATAAACTAATTTTAAACACTTTGTAATTTATGTATATTATAATATACTTCCCTAATAAGATTTAATGATAAACTAAAAATATATTTTTCATCTATATTCATGCATGAAGCTTTTAGGGATTAGGATTTTTAGGGACTAGACTTTGTAAACGATTTTGTAATAACTGAGAGGAAGGTGAAAGAGAAATTCTTGAATCTAAAAGTAAATAGCCCCCAAGTACTTTGGGGGCTAATTGACTCTATCTAGTTGTATTAAGCAGCAGTTAAGCATCTTTGGATTTAGGAGATATGCTAGAGATATGCAAATACCTCTCCTATATTCACAAGGGTGAAGTGGGTAGTTATATATAACCGTAAGTTTGACTCTCTACCAGGGAAGGTAATGATGTCAGTAGTTCATGAAGCAATACAGTCATCTTGATATCCAATTTGATTGGACACTATGAGAAAGCCACAGGGAAACGAGATGTAGAGACAATTTTGGCATCATATTTTTAGATTTTAGTAAAATTTTTAATCCTGTTTCACATGAATGAATACTATACAGATTGCTACACTGGGAGTGAGTTAGTGTTATGGATAAAGGAATGGTTGAGTGGCACGTGATAGAGAATGGTTATTAATTGCCACTGATCTTCATAAACTAATAGTGTGCTCAGATTTTGACAAGCTAAATAGGCATTTTGTATTTGCATTCACATATGATGAATTGTTTAGGGAGGGTGATGCCAGAAGTTTATCAAACTGTAACAGGAAGCTGAGTGATTTTATGATAACAGAGAGGAAAGCGGAAGAGAAATTGTTGAAGATAAACATAAAAAAAAGTACCTGACGTGGATGGGAATCCAATCCAGATGTTGACAGGAATTGTGGGTTGGTCACTCACACACTGGCAAGACTCGTAGATTTCATTGATAACTCTTTTCAACGGCAGCTTGTTAGAGAGGCAACAAGAGGAAGCAGTATTCTTGGTTTGGTTATCAGCAGTAATTCTACATGCATTAAGAATTTACAGGTAAAAGCCCCACTGTGTGGCAGTGATCATAGTGTACTGATGTGGAATTTAATTAAAGACAATTACTGTCAAGTGAAAGGCTTTTGTAAGAGTGACTACAGTGTTCTCAGACAGTTTTTAAATTCTGTGCAGTGGGACCAAGTGATGATGTTTGTTACCAACAGCAAATTCTAAATGGGAAGCATTCAGGGAAGTAATCATAGAAGCTACTAGTCTTTGCACATCAATGAAGAAATGCTGTTCAAGGCTTAGACCTAAATAGATGTCAAATGAACTATTGAGACAAAGTAGCAGGAAGAAAAGTCATGGGATGCATATAAATTATCAGGTTATTCAGAAGCCTGTGGTAGATATTAATCAGTCTGTAATCAAATCACAAAGGAGGTTAGGCAAGCTAAGGCAGATTGAGAGACATCTCTCGCAAAAAATGCAAAGAAAACAAGCAAAGACTTATATGCTAATATTAACAGTAGAAGGAAAGGGGATCAAAAGGTGATATGAGTAATTACAGACCTGTCAGCTTAACATCCGTTGCAGTGGTCTCAGACAAGTAATTCAGAAAATAATGGAGTCACTGGTTAAAGAAGTAATGCAGTACCATCTCGACAGGAATGCAGTTATACTGCAGTCACAGCATGGATTTGTTAATGAGCAGTCTTGTCTAACCAATCTGATAAGTTACTAAGATGCAATGACCAAGGAACTGGATGCAAAAAATAATTTTAATATCATCTACATGGATTTCAGAAGGCTTTTGATACTGTTGCACATAAAAGACTGCTGTGTAAACAGGAGCAATGTGGCATTAAGTGCAAGTTACTTTTATGGATAAAAGGATGGTTAATGGGAAGAAGACAAGAAGAAGAGAGTGGTCGTCAATGGACACTGCTCTTCATAGACTGATGTTATGAGTGGAGTCCCCAGGGCTCATTGCTGGGCCTATTGTTGTTATCAATATTTATAAATGATATTGATGATGGTATATCAGGTTAAATGTCCAGTTTACAGATGATAGAAAGGTTGGCAGGATTCTTAATGATAGTACACTGCTGCAACAGGATCTAGTAAAGGTTGAGAGATGGCAACTGAAGTTTAAAATCAACAGATGCAGTGTACTGCATATTATTAGCAGTAACCCCAGCGTAACTTATCAACTGTGTGGTACTACACTCAGGTAGTGGAAAATAAAAAAAAACCTGGGGTTAATTGTTCAGTCAGCTATGAAGTTTTCAGAACAGCTCATGGGGGCTTGTCAATGATATACAGAAATTTTGCTAGCAGGATGAGGAAGTGGTTATCTCTTTTTATAAGGCAATGGTCAGACCACACCTTGAGTACTGTATACAGACCTGGAAGCTTCGGGTTAGGAAGGATGTAGAGCTGCTAGAACGTGTACAGAGGAGGGTAACAAGATTGGTGAGGGGACAGAGGGGTGCTCTTACCAAGAAAGGCTTAAGTGTCACAAATTGCAGCATCTGGAGACTAGGCACTGCAAGGTGATCTGATTGAGGTGTACAAGGTTTTGAGCAAGCTCAGTGCTAATGGGAATCTTCCTCTTGCTCAAATTATGCACTTGAGGGGTATAAATTCAAATTGAGGAAAGATAGTTTCACAATAGATGTGCCATGATTTTCCTTTAGCCGGCAAGTGTTTGATTTGTGAAACAATACTTTGCACAATTACCCCCCAGGTCTTTCATTTTCCATTATCCTGAGTGTATCACATATTTGGTGTTACTCTGGGGTTACTGCTATCCATATGCAGTATTTTGCATCTATTAATGTTAAACTTCAATTGCCATTTCTCAGCCTATCTGTGTAACTTTTCTTAATTGTATTGCAGCAGCAGACCATCACTGTCATTGCAACCCTGCCAACCTTTGTATCATCTGTGCAAACATGGACATTAAGCCTCATTAAAGATCATATACCTTTATCAATATCATTGATATATACACTGTGTGCTGCCATTTTATTAGGTACACTAACCTAGTAGCAGGTTGAGTCTTCTTTAGCCTTCAAACAAGCCTGAATTCCTCTAGGCATGGATTAAACAAGATACTGCAAATGTTGTGCAGGAATGGAGTACCATGCACACATGGGTGTGTCACGCTTTTCTTTGAGATTCAACAGAGATGTATGCCTGCCACAAACAGCCCTTTCCAGCTCATCCCAAAGATGTTCGATAGGATTGAGATCCGGGGAACTGAGTGGACCACTGCAGCCTTTAAAAGTCATTATCATGTTCTTGGAACCATTCCATAGTGATTCGGGCTTTGTGCACCGGTACATTATCCTGCTGGAAGTAACCATCTGACTGAGGATAAACTGTCAATATGAATGATGCACTTGGTCAACTACGATGTTTAGGTACGATGCGACATTCATACATGAATCTATGGGTATCAATGGACCCAATGTGTGCCAAGAAAACATTCCCCACACCATAACACCGCCCCCCCCACCACCTTGCACAGTAGTCGTCAGACATGACGAGTCCATGGATTCACGTAGTTTTCACCAAATTCTGAGCCTTCCATCAACGTGATGCACCAGGAACTTCGACTCGTCAGACCAAGCAACTGTTTTCCAATCCTCGATAGTCCAGTTCTGGTGTTCCTGTGCCCACAGGAGGCATTCTCTCTTGTTCTTCATTGATAACAAAGGTACGTGATGTGGCTGTCGCCTGTTGTAGCCAAAGTGCAACTAGTGGTCCGTTGCGATATTTTGTTCTGCGCACCAAGGTTGTATTCTGATGTGATGTGTGACATTGTGGCCTGTCTGTTTGCTTGCACAATTCTAGCCATCCTCCTCTGACCTCTCTCATCAACAAGTGATTTTCTTCCATAGGAATGTCACTGAGAAGATGTTTACTGTTCGTTGCACCATTCTCAATACACCCTTGAAACTGTGGTGCAGGAAAAGTTCAGGAGAATTGCATTTTTCAAAGATGCTTTGTCCAGCCTGTCTTGCACCTATTACCATGCCACGTTCGAAGTCCGTTAGATCACTCCTTTTCCCCATTCTTGCTACGGTTTGTACGCTTAACTGATACTAGAAAGGTTGTTCTGCTGCATTTATATCCACAACTGTAGTTATGTGATGTGATTTGCAACGTCGTGGGACGAGCCATTTGTGTGCAGAGCAGGGGTGTATCTAATAAAGTGGTAGCACAGTGTATATAGAAAATAGCAATAGGCTCAACACCGAACCCTGGGGACTCCACTAATTACTGTAGTTCACGAAAAGCCTTTATCCATAGCATCAACCAGCCCCTAATGCCCCACTGCCCAATTTGTACAGCAGTCTTATGTGCAACAGTATCAAAAGCTTTCCTGAAATCCAAGTACAGCAGACTCTTGATTAACCGGGGCACTTTAAGATTCCAAATTTAAAAAAAAAAAAAAATCAACTGGAAATCAAAAAATTCAAGTAATAACTAGAATAGGTATTTTACATAAATAATAAACAGATATTTTGCAAGTCGTAAATAAGCGACAAGTGGCATTATAAGTTGTCATTTGGAGATTAGTGTACCTATTATCTTGCAACCCCCGCTTTTTTTACATCCGCCGCTCAAAAAAAAAAAAAAAAAAGAGAGAGAGAGAGACCAAATATTTAGTTTGTTTTAGTGCATTGCGTCAATTGTTGTGTTCCGTTGCAGCGCAAAAGGACAAATTTTGTTTCGTTATTTATGTCAGGGATGTCGGAATTTTTTTATAGTTATTTTTATTTTTATTTTTTGTTTAGAAATCGTGTAAATGATGGGTAAGCGCAAAAGAGTTGCATTTTCAGTTAAAGTGAAACTTGAAATTATTCAAAAGTTTGAAAACGGTGCATCTGTTAAATCTCTAAGGAATCATTATAATAAGGATGTATTAAAATGGCCAAACATTAACAAGTGTGACATAAGCATTGGGAGATCAAGATTGAGAGTAGGAGTGTGCTATAGGCCTAATGACTCTGATGAGTATAATAAGAAACTGTTCGGAGAAATAGAGTGGGCCAGTAAATCAGAGAGTCTTATAATGGGGGATTTTAATTTCCCAGATATTGACTGGAATTTGGGGGCTGGTCACTCACACAGTAGCAAGGATTTTGTGGATTTATTGGATGATTGTTTTCTACATCAGCATGTTCGGGAGGCAACTAGAGGGAGTAATACTCTTGATTTGATTATCAGTAGTGATTCTTCATGCATTAAGAATCTGCAGATAAATGAACCACTTGGTGGCAGTGATCACAGTGTGCTGAAGTGGGAGTTACTCAAAGAGGTAACTACCATTAGGGGTAAAGGGAAGGGGTATTGCTTTCGTAAAGGCGACTACAATGGACTGAGACAGTATTTAAATTCTATACAGTGGGATCAACTGATGATATTGCCAACAGCAAATTCAAAATGGGAAGCATTCAAAGAACTTATCGTGGAAGCTACTAGGCTTTACATACCAACTAAGAAATATTGTTCAAGGTTTAGGCCTAAATGGTTGTCAGATGAACTAATGAGGCATATGGCAGAGAAGAAAAATGCATGGGATACATACAAATTAACACGTGACACGGACGCCTATGATAGATACAAGTTGATATGTAACCAAGTTACAAAGGAGGTTAGGCAGGCGAAGGCAGATTACGAGAGATCCTTGGCAAGGGATGCGAAGAAAAACAGCAAAGAGTTCTTTACTTATGTAAACTCTAGAAGGAAGGGGATGAATCAGATTGGTCCACTTGAGATCGATGGGTCAACTGTTGATGACCCTGCTCGGGTAGCTAACAAACTAAATGAATATTTTGCATCGACATTCACACATGAGGAGTTATTCAGCGAGGGGAATGCCAGAGGTGTATTCAATTCTAGCAGTAAGCTAGAGAATCTTGTAATAACTGAGAGCAAAGTGGAGGAGAAATTGTTGAAGATAAACACAAGAAAGGCACCTGGGGTGGATGGGATCTATCCAGTTATATTAAAGGAGGCAGCAAAGGAGGTAAGCAAACCCTTAGCCATAATTATGAGAGCTTCCTTGGGCTCAGGGGAGGTACCCATTGACTGGAGATGTGCAAATGTGACCCCAATTCACAAAGGGGGATCAAAGGCTGACACAAGTAATTATAGACCTGTGAGTTTAACTTCTGTTCCCGGAAAATTAATGGAGGCACTGGTGAAAGAAGCACTGCAGGATCATCTAGACAAGACTTCAGTTATAGCTAGGACACAGCATGGTTTTGTTAAGGGGAAGTCTTGCCTGACCAATTTGATTGGATACTATGATGCAGTCACAAAAGAACTGGATGCAGGGAATAACTTTGATATTATATACTTGGATCTTAGAAAGGCTTTTGATACTGTTGCACATGGAAGACTGCTGCACAAATTGGAGCAGTGTGGCATTGGAGGCAAGTTGCTGCTATGGATAAAGGGGTGGTTGAGGGGGAGAAGACAGAGAGTGGTAATCAATGGACACTGCTCATCGTGGACTAATGTTATTAGTGGAGTCCCTCAGGGTTCAGTATTGGGGCCTTTATTGTTTTCTGTATTTATAAATGATATTGATGATGGTATATCAGGCTTAATGTCCAAGTTTGCAGACGATACGAAGGTTGGCAGGGTTGTCAAGGACACTACTGACACTATGCTGCTGCAACAGGATTTGGAAAGGTTGAGCAGATGGGCTTCGAGGTGGCAAATGAAGTTTAACATTGACAAATGTAAAGTACTACATATGGGAAACAGCAACCCCAGAGCAGCGTATCAACTCTGTGGTACTACACTGACAGTGGTAGAGAATGAAAGGGACCTGGGGGTGGTGGTGCAGGCAGATATGAAGTTCTCTGAGCAGTGCAGACGAGCTGCAAGTGTAGCTCATGGCGTATTGTCAATGATATATAGGAATTTTTCTAGCAGGGATAAGGAGGTGATTATTCCCTTGTATAAGGCAATGGTCAGGCCACACCTAGAGTACTGTATACAGGCCTGGAGGCCTCATTTCAGGAAGGATGTAGAGCTGCTGGAACGAGTACAGAGAAGGGCAACTAGATTGGTGAATGGGACAAAGGGGTTCTCTTACGAAGAAAGGCTTAAGTTTTGCAAATTACAGTGTCTGGAAACTAGGCACCAGCGGGGTGATCTGATAGAGGTGTACAAAGCCTTGAATGGTTTGAGCATGCTCAATGCTGATGGGATTCTTCCTCTAGCTCAGAAAAATCACCTGAGAGGGCATAAATTCAAATTGAGGAAAGACAGATGTAGGATAGATGTGCGGAAATTTGCCTTTAGCCAGCGGGTGGTTGGTGGGTGGAACAGACTTCCATCCCTTGTCGTGGAAGTTGATAGCCTAAATAAGTTTAAGGCTCAGCTGGACAGGTATTTCGAACGAACAGAGGGGTGAAGTGGAAGTGGTTATTTTTATTTATTTATGTTACTTTTTTTTTTTTTTTTTGGCTGATGCTGCATAAGCTTGCTTTCTTGCATCAAATGCCTCTACTAATGCTAATGCTAATGCTAAGTATCGTGTAGAATTCAAATTTGTCAATAATAATATGGTAGCAATATGTTATTAGTCATTCCCGAGTTACGTAAAACTTGACGAAGTAAGAAGTCATGGAACGTATGTCGGGGACTTTTGTATTTTTCGATTAATCAGGAAATCGATTATCCAGGATTTGTTTTTACCATCTATTCCGGAAAATCGAGAGTCTACCGTATAGGTCAAAATTGTTTTTTGCATCCAGTTCCTTTTGACCACATCATAGTATCCAATCAAATTGGTCAAACAAGATTTCCCCTTACCAAACCCATGTTGTGCCTGAAGTATAATTGCAGCCTTGTCTAGATGATATATGAAGTTTAATGTGTAAATTTGCTGATGATGTAAAAGTAGGCAGGTTGGTTGATAACAGTAATCAGGATATTCTACTCCAGTGAGACCCAAATGAATTAGGCAGGTAGGCTGAATATAGCACTTGAGGTTTAACATTAACAAATTCAAGATTCTACATTTGGATAGTAACAATCTATGAATGAAATATCTAATAACTTCTTATTAGTATTAGTAATGGAAAATGATGCAAAAAAAAACAAAAAACAATTCCCACTTAATCCATTTGACCTTTCGAATTCCGTGATCTCTTCTGACTCCAAGGATGCTCTCATAATTTTGGCTAAAAGTTTGTGGGTCACTTTTGCTGCTATTTTCAAATAAATTAAAGGTTGATAGCTGGAACAAACTTCCATCTGTTGTTGTGGAAGTTGATAGCTTAAATAAATTGAAGGAACTGGACAAACTTTTGGAGTAAATGGATGAGTGAAATAGGATTTTTTTTTTTTTTTTTTTTTTTTTTGGCTGATGCTGTATAAACTTGATTTCTTTCATCAATATGTCTCAACTAATGCTAATTGAATAGATTGCCATATTCTCCCGGTGCCTTATTTATGTTTAGCTTCAATAATTTCTTTTCTAATTTCCTGTCAGTTATCACAAAATAATTTTGATCCTTGTTATTTGATATAATTTTAACAACCCTAAAAAATTATCAGCCCTAAAAAATTCTTTGTGTGTGAACGTAGATGCAAAATATATATATTCATTTTTTCAGCAACCCGAGCAGGTTCATCAATAGTTAAACCATTTATATTTAGCAGGGCACTGCGATTCATCCCTTTCCTTCTGTTTTTAAATAAAGAGGTCGTTTCTATCTACTTTTATTTGCATCCTTTGCCAGAGACTTCTTGTAATGTCTTAACTTGACTAACTAAACTTTTTAAACTAAACTTGATTATAGACTACCTACTGTTGGTTTTATACCTCCTGATAATTTATAAGCATCCTATTCATTTTATTCTCTTCCACTAGTCTCAGTTTATCTGACATCCATTTAGGTCTAAACCTTGAACAGTTTCTGTTAGTTGGTATAAAAAGCATAGTGGCTGCTGTGATTATTTCTCTAAATACATCCAATTTAGAATTCACTGTTGTTAAGATCATCACTTGGTCTCACTGAATAAACTGTAAAAACAGTCTAGGACTATTGTAGTCAACTTTATGAAATCAAAGCCCTTCTCTTTGCCTTCAACGTTAATTAAATCTTGAAATAAACCCCATATCTAAGTATTCAAATAAACTGTGATCACTGCCACGTAATGGTTCTTTTATTTGCTTTGCAGATTTTTAATGTATCAAGAGTCGTCACTGATAATCAGATCAAGAGTATTGATTTCTCTTATTGATTCTGTAACGTGCAGGTATATTGTATAAAAACAGTCATTCAATAAATCTGCAAAAGTCTTTCTACAGTGTGAGTAGTAGTAGTAGTAGTAGTGGCATGTGATGCAAGAAAGCAAATATGAGCTTATGCAGCATCAGCCAAAAAAAAAAATCACACCATTCCCTCCAAATGCCTGTCCAGTTCCTCCTTAAATTTATTCAACCTATCAACTTCCACAACGACAGATGGAAGTTTGTTCAGCAATTAACCACCCGCTGGCTAAAGGCAAATTTCCGCACATCTATTCTACATCTGTCTTAATTTGAATTTATGCCCCCTTAGGTTCGTAATCTGAACAAGTGGAAGGATCCCATCAGAATTCAGCGTGCTCAACCCATTCAAGGCCTTATATACCTCAATCAGATCACCGCGCAGGTGCCTAGTCTCCAACCACTGCAATTTGCAGAACTTAAGCCTCTCTTGGTAAGAGGATCCCTTCATTCCCCTCACCAATCTTGTTGCCCTTCTCTGTACATGCTCAAGTAAATCTACATCCTTCCTAAAATGAGGCCTCCAGACCTGTATGCAGTACTCAAGGCGTGGCCTGACCATTGCCTTATACAGAGGGATAATCACCTCCTTTTCCCTGCTAGCAAAATTCCTATATATCATTGACAAAACCCCATGACCTGCCCTGGCAGCCTGTCTACATTGCTCAGGGAACTTCATATCTGACTGCACAATTACTCCCAGGTCTTTTTCATTTTCTACCACCTTAAATGTAGTACCACACAGTTGGTACATTTCTCTGGGGTTACTTCTACCCATATGCAGTACTTTGCATTTGTCAAGGTAAAACTTCAGTTGCCACTTCTTAGCCCATCTGCCCAAATTATCTAGATCCTGTTGCAGTAGCACACTGCCATTACTGTCATTAACAACCCTGCCAACCTTTGTATCATCTGCAAACTTCGACATTAAGCCTGATATACCTTCATCAATATCATTGATAAATATACAAAACAACAGTGGACCTAACACCGAACCCTGTGGGACACCACTAATAACATTAGTCCAAGAAGAGCAGCACCCATTGATTACCACCCTCTGTCTTCTCCCACTTAACCATCCTTTTATCCATTGTAGCAACTTACCCTTAATACCATTCTGCTCCAATTTGTACAATAGTCTTCCATGCGCAACAGTGTCAAAAGCTTTCCTGAAATCAAAATATATGATATCAAAATTATTTTTTGCATCCAGTTCCTTTGTAACCACATCATAATATCCTATCAAATTTGTCAGACGACTTTCCCTTAACAAACCCATGCTGTGTCTGAATTATTGCTGCAGTCTTGTCTAGATGATCCTGCAATGCATCTTTAACCAGCGACTCCATTATTTTACCCGGAACAGAAGTTAAACTAACTTGTCTGTAATTACTCGTGTCACCCTTCGATCCCCCTTTGTGAATTGGGGATACATTTGCTCATCTCCAGTCTGTGGGAACCTCCCCTGAGTCTAAGGATGCTCTCATAATTATGGCTAAGGGTTTGCTTAGTTGCTTTGCCGCCTCCTTTAATATAACTGGATAGATCCCATCCACTCCAGGTGCTTTTCTTACGTTTAACTTCAACAATTTCTCTTCCACTTTGCTGTCAGTTATTACAAGATCATTAAGCACCCTGCTACAATTTGATAACCTTCTGCCATTTTCAAACCTTAATAACTCCTCATGTGTGAATGTAGATGCAAAATACTCATTCAGTTTGTTTGCTATCTGAGTAGATCATCAACAGTCGAACCATCGATGTCAAGTGGACCAATCAGATTCATCCCCTTCCTTTTAGAGTTTATATAAGTAAAGAAATCCTTGCTGTTTTTCTTCGCATCTTTTGCCAAGGATTTCTCGTAATCTGCCTTCGCCCTCCGAACCTCTTTTGTGACCTGATTACAGATTAACTTATATCTGCCATAGGCTTCTGAGTCTCTTGATAATTTATATGCATCCCATGCATTTTTCTTCTCTGTTATGAGTCTCATTAGTTCATTTGACAACCATTTAGGCCTAAACCTTGAACAGTATTTCTTAATAGGTATGAAACTTTTAGTAGCCTCCACGATTAATTCCTTGAATGCTTCCCACTTAGTATTTACTGTTGGTAACATCGTCAGTTGATCCCACTGTACAGAATTTAAAAACTGTCTGAGACCACTGTACTCGCCTTTACGGAAGCAAAAACCCTTTCCTTTACCCCTGATGGTAATTAAATCTTTAAGTAAATCCCACGTCAGTACACTGTGATCACTGCCACCTAGTGGTTCTTTTATCTGCAAATTCCTAATACATGAATGATCACTGCTGATAACCAGATCAAGAGTATTACTTTCTCTGGTTGCCTCTCGAACATGCTGCTGCAGAAAACAATCATCCAATAAATCCACAAAAGTCTGACTAGTGTGTGAGTGCCCAACCCACAAGTTCCAGTCAACATCTGGGAAGTTAAAATCCCCCATTATAAGACACTCCGATTTACTAGCCCACTCTATTTCTCTGTACAATTGTTCATTGTACTCATTCGAGTCATTAGGCCTATAACACACTCCTACTCTAATTTTTGCTTTCGCAGTGCTTATGTCACACCAAACTGACTCAACAGTGCACTGTTCATCTATATCAACTGGATGCACTTCTTTTGATTTTATGTTTTTCTTTATTAACAGCATAACACCTCCTCCCTTCCTATCCTGTCTATCCTTTCTGTACACATTGTACTCCCCAAATTCCAGTTCGGAATTTGGGGAGTACAATTAGCATGTATACCAATGCTTTTTCTAGCATTGGTATACATGCAAGTATACATGCACCTATTCCTATTCCCAGCCACTCTAACACATCCCATATACCCACCTGTTTCACGATGACTGACATCCGTCCCTGAAACCCCCAACATCCCTCGCTCCAGGTCGCTACTTATTCTAATAGAAGTTGTGCAAGAATCACCTTCTCCTCTGCCTACGGCTACTGTTAAACTATTAGTCCTTGTATCCCCCCAAGCTATCAGTTTTCCGACCCACCTAACACTGCCTCGATAGCATCAGCAAATATTCTTGCAACCTTTCTATTTAAGTGTATCCCATCCCTGTAGAAGCAATCTCTCCTGTTAACAAGTACAGTCCAGGCTGAAAAAAATTCTACCCCTTGAGCCTTGCACAATCTTTCCAGGGCCGAATTGATTGACAAGGCTCTCATCATATACTCCCTCCTATCGTGTCTGGGCAGAATTACAGACACTTTCAAATTCAACCCTAATTCACGGCTTTTTTTCAACAGTGACCTGTACTTATTAAGTAATTCTGCCGGTCTCCTACTCTTAATATCATTAGTGCCAACGTGTACCACTATATCACCTTTTGTGCCCTTAAAAGATGATATCTGCTCTACAACTTCATCAACCTTTGCCCCTGGCAGACATACCCTGGTCCTGTTCCATCTATCCTTTCTACAAAAGATGTTTCCCTGGCAATAGAGTCACCAACAACTACTAGTTCCTTTGAGACCAGCGCAATCTGCCTTGGGGGTTGCCGCTGTGTTGCGTGATGACCAAGTGCAAGCTCTGGCATTGATGTGGGCAGCTGAGAGCCTGATGGGCCCCTCAATTTAGATCTTTCAAGGGCATCCACCCTGTCCTTCAAACTCTCATATAGGCCCATAACAACACTGAGTTGTCGCCTGATTTCCTTACACTCCTTACATCGCGCACACACAAAGACATCCCCCATGGCAATATTATGTTCCGTTCCAGATAGTTCGGCAAACATTTCACAAGCTGCACATTTTTTAAGGCTGTGATGCGTTGGAGAATCGCCCCCCTCAGTTCTCCCCCGAGTCACAGCACTCCTGCCACTTTGTGCCCGTTGATTTGCTGCTCTAGTTTGGGCCATGATATTTTAAATTAATAAGATCAATAAATTAAATTAAATTAAATGTCAATACTACGCTATCTAATAGAGTGATTACCCCACAAGTTCCAGTCGATATTTGGAATGTTAAAATCTCCCATTATAAGATATTCTGATTCACTGGTACACCTTATTCATCTGTATGGTTATTCATTATACTCATCACAGTCATTAAGTCTCTAACGCACTCCTGCTATCATTTTTGTTATCCCGCCATAGTGACACAAAATTGCACTGGCCACTCATCGACTGAACACACTTCAATTTTATGTACTTCTTAGCTAAGAGTATAATTTCTCTTTTGCCTCATGTCCTTTCTGTATATTCCTCATATTCAAATTCTGCATTCCCTATGCCTGAGTGATACCAGGTCTCCGATATCTTTACAATGTCTGAATTTGATGACATAGCCAGTCTTAGGCAACATCCAATGATAAATTAATAATGCATTAGTCAGACTCTAATGATGCAATAAGGATCAGTAACCCTATTATTATATATATGTTAATTGTGTATTTGTTGTTTATATTTTGTTTGTAAATAATTTTAATTTTACTGTAATCTACAGTGAATGATTACTTTAACATTTTTGCTGTTTGGGGGAGAGGCTCTTGTCTCAAGCTAAATAAATGAATATAAATAAACATCATTTGGGTGATGTGTTTTCCTGGGATTGTTGCTACTGAGGGTAGTGGAGTACAAAAAAGATCTGGGTAATTAGCATTAGTAGAGGCATGTGATGCAAGAAAGCAAGCTTATGTAGCATCAGCCAAAAAAAAAAAAAAAAAAAAAAACCTTTCCATTTCACCCATCCATTCACTCCAAATGCTTGTCTAGTTCTGCCTTGAACTTATTTAAGTTGTTGGCCTCCACTATGACAGATGGAAGTTTGTTCCAACAATCAACCACCCACTGGCTGAAGGCAAATTTCCACACATCTATTCTACAATTGTCTTTCCTCATTTTGAATTTATGTCTCTTCAAGTGAGTAATCTGAGCAAGAGAAAGAATCCCATCAGCATCTCAAACGATTGAAAGCCTTATACACCTCAATCAGATCATCTCACAGGTGCCTAGTCTGCAGACACTGCAATTTGCAGAACTTACGCCTTTCTTGGTAACAGCAACCCTTTGTTCCTCCTACCAATCTCATTGCCCTTCTCTGTACTCGTTCCAGCAGCACTCAATCTTTCCTAAATTGAGGCGTCCAGACCTGCATGCAGTACTCAAAGGTGTGGCCTAACCATTGCCTTATACAAGGGGATATTCACCTCCTTATCCCTGCTAGCAAAATTCCTGTGTATCATTGACAAGACACCATGAGCTACTCTTGCATTCTGTCTGCACTGCTCAGAAAACTTCATATCTGACGACGCAATTACCCCTGGTCTTTTTCAGTCTCCACTACCTTGAGTGTAGCATCACACAGTTGGTATGTTACTCTGGGATTACTGCTACCCATATGCAGTACTTTGGGTAATTCAAACCAAACCCATGAGCTTCCCTGTCTGCACTGCTCAGAAAACCTCATGGCTAGAATTGAATAAAGAGCATGGATAAAGAGGTGATTATTCCATTGTATTAGGCACTGAATTGGTGTATCTTGAGTAGTGCATACAGGTTTGGTAGTCTCATTTTAGGAAGGATGTGGATCTTCTGGAATGGGGGGCAGAGAAGAGAAACAAGATTGCTGCTGCTCTTGAATTGTAATGTCAGAAAACCAGACATTTGTGAGGAGACTTGGTTGAAGTGTTTAAGGCTTTACTTTAAACGATTTTAGTAAACAAAATGGTGATGTCATATTTACTCTTTCTTGGGCAACACATAATGGGACATAAATTTGAATTGGAAGGACAGTAGCATAGATATGCCAAAATTTGCTATCAGTCAGGGAATAATTGTTGAAATGAACTTCCATCCGATGTTATGGAAGCGGCTAGTTTAATGAACTTAAAAGAGAAAAGGAGGATTGAATTAAGGGGATTTTTTTATTTTATTTATTTATTTATTTGTTTTTTATGGCTGATGCTGTATTAGGTTCCTTGCATCATTTTCCACCCTAATGTTAATGAGAAAAATTATATCAAGAATCCAATACAGCATCAGGCATGGGTCTCAGTTGGTCTGCCCTTCTAATGCAGCTACTAAGATGTGATTGGATGCATGTTGGGGACTGGCAGTAGTATATTGGAAAATCAAATTACTGTTATAATCATAATTATTATAATTACTATAAGAATAAAGAGGATTTTATAAACTTTGAATTTCATGAATAAGATTTTGTTTATTTCCAGTTCACAAAAGCAATTTCGAATGGTATTCCTTCTTATAGAGAACGGATGTTGGAACATTCTCGCCACCGAGCCTTATCATGTGTTAGGAGAAAAGAATATGCCCGAGCCTTAGCTCACTTTTTTATCATATCTGAAATTCAGAATGACCTTATGCAACCATTTAAAGAACCATTCATAGCTGCTCTAAGTATGCAAATAAACTTTTAGTACTTTTGAAATTTTTGTTGTTTTAATAATTTAAAATTGGTATAATTTTGTCATAATATCAATTCCTGGTTTTATGGTGCATCACTTAATTTTTATAATTTAAAGCAGTACCTGTTTCATGATGAACAAGTGGATTCATCATGAAATAGCTATTCTGGACTTGGCCGGAAAGAAAATTCAATTAAAAAATTTTCAACAAGTATCGTGAAATCAATTCATTTGAATTTAAGGCCAGTTGTTTTCCTGATTAGTGTTATTCATTGCTTGACTACATGTGCTATTTTACACCAGTCATAATATGCCAAATTTAGGACAAATGAATAAATTCTAGTGCCATGTCAAGACTTTTAAGTGTCTAGGTGTAAATAAGAAAATTCTGCTCTCTTCTTCCTCCTCTCCCATTGCATAAAAAGGTCATCCTTATACAGTAATTCCATATTCATTTAGTTACTTCTCCTGTAAGCTAGCGCCTTGATACATTTGCTTTCATATTTAACATAGCCATGTTTTTATTATTTGTTACTTCGCTAAAATCTGTAATCTCTGCAAATTAGTTGATTTTATTGCTAGCAAATGACCTGTCATAATGGTTTAAAGGTGTTGAAGGGATGCTAAGTGCTTTTGATCCAAGGAAAGGGTTTTATGGCTCTGGGGAGTGAAATCACCTTCTGACCTATTGGTTTATATTTTGAGTACATTCCTTTTGGTAGTCAGTGAACTTTTAAGGGGCATTTTGAAATATTAAAGCATTTTTTTCACAACACTGATGTTCTTCTTATATAATATTTCCACATAAGTATCCTTTTATGTAATAATTAACTTGTATATAATAAGTATAAAAATAAATATCTGCATATTTAACATTTAAGTTTAATTTCAAAATATACAAGGGGAGTATGAGGATCTTTGAAAATGTTTTAAGGAGTATCACAACAAAAAAAGTTGAATACTCTTTGTGTAAATCTTACCATCGAAGATAAATCTGAATTAGAGGTGTTTGTCATGATAAATATTCATGAAATGCACAATTTTTGTGCTTTAGCCTATTCAGTATGACAGTTCACCATTTTGCTCCTTGTCATATGTACTAGTTCCATTTTTGCTGTTGTTTATAGATCTTAAAGAGCAACCATTTCACTGTCAGGCAAACAAACACAAAGATTTTGCAGATTTTCATCTGATCCTTAGAGAACCATGTAGTTCAGTAGAGGTTGTGTTACCGTATGCATGTGTTTATCCTGAAAATCAGAAGGAAATCCTGGTGCCACAACTATGAAGTACAGTCGGTCCTCGTATAACACGTGTTTACATTACACGAATTCGATCATACACGATTTGTAAATAGGGGAACGATATCTTATATAACACGAACCGAATTCACTTATGCATGATTCACCTTTGTGTTTACAAGAAATGGCAGTCGAACGCAGAATCACCCCAACCGAACGCAACACGATAGGAATGAAGAGAAGATTCTGAAAATGTATTTATGTTTTTTATATCAGTGAAGGGGAAACACATTTCACCATAATAACGTAAAAACCAACACAATTCCAGCAATCGGTATAATCGCAAATGCAATTAGATGGAGTTTACTACCAGTTTATAACAGATTCCACTAGCAGAAACGCAATTGGAAATTGTTTTTATTGTTTTATGGTAGTAACCCCCAGAAATGTGCTTCAGTAAAATGTGAGGTGTTAATAGTGTATCTCGGCCTTTACGGTGTTTATTCAGTTGCTACACGGGCGCAGCTTTGTTTATGTGTATCAAGCATGCCTCCTCGTTTTGTAATTGTGCTTTATTCCCTAAAAATTAGTAAAATAATACTTAAAAGGTGTGAAAAGGAAGTGTCCTGGCGAAGACACTGCAGATTCAGAGAGAAAAAAAAAAAAGCAATATCGATAAACAGAGGTGGACTGGATCGAAAATTCCTACCCGGGAAAATTTATAGTGGCCTCATACTACGGTTTATGGCCAAAATCACACCGGCCTCCGGCCCACAGAGATTTCCCGGGTAAGGCTTATGGCCAGTCTGCCTCTGTCGATAGAGAAAAAATATGAAATTGTGAAACGCTTTGAGCAAAATGAAAGACCATGTGATATTGCACGTGCTACAGACCTAAATGAGGCAACGCCGAGAATTAGAAAGAATGCAGAGACAATAAAAACAACTTTCACAGCAGGAACAACACAAAGTTTTTTTTTTTTTTTTTTTTTATGAAAACCCCAAACACGAGTTGTAATTAAAATCCATTAGATTAAGACACAAAGAATTGGAAGAGATGAAACGGCTGTCATCTGTTTGGATAGAAAATCAAACAAAAAACAAGTTTGCTTACGATAGAAGCAAAAGCATTAGTAATAGTCGTAATAAAATATGTAAGCATTTTATTACGACTATTTTATTTAATATAATAATTTTTTTACTATTTTATTAATAAATTATTTATTATATTATAATAAAAATAAAAAATATAATATTATTTTTTATTACGTATTTTAATCGTTATAAAATACTTACTTATAACGATTAAAATTACCCGATTATTTATTGTGTTTGGTAATGTTTTGGTTCCAACTGTGTGTTCAATCTTGGGTGGTCGGCACCTAACTCCACTTTTCCCATAGGGCGTGTTGTTTATATTGCATGATTTTGCATTGCACGAGGGTTTCTAGGAACACAACTATCGTGCTATACGAGGACAGACTGTACTAGGAACCATGATGTTGAGATTGTTGTAGCGATTCCCAAGAACGAAATGTCATGGTTCACAACTTCTCAATGCCCAGTGGTTGCATGTCAGTTTTTTTAAAATGCTATTCCTTTCCTTTTGTGAACCAAGGCTCTGTGGTTCCTAGTGAGGTAGGGCCACCCCATGAACAAAATTCATGTTATATGTGTATTCTTGTTTGTGAATTTATGTTTAGTTTGCATTTAGTTTTTGGTTCAGTTTTAGATCAAGTTTAGCATTTAATACAAAAATTTTCCTTAGTTGGTGATTTCTAGATAACTGGCAAGGGAGTCAAAAATTGCCTTTACAAGTGATAAAATTGTTCCATTGTTGTTATCAATATTTATAAATGATATTGATGAAGGTATATCAGGTTTAATGTCCAGTTTTCAGATGATACAAAGGTTGGCAGGATTGTTAATGAATGACAGTATGCTGCTTTAACAGGATCTAGTAAAGGTTGGCAGATGGGCTGAGAGGTGGCAACTGAAGTTTAACATTGACAAATACAGTGTACTGCATATTGTTAGCAGTAACCCCAGAGTAACTTATCAACTGTGTGGTACTACACCCAGGGTAGTGGAAAATAAAAAATACCTGGGGTTAATTGTTCAGTCAAGATTAATTGTTCTAAGAAGTTTTCAGAGCAGTGCAGACAGGATGTCAGAGCAGCTCATTTTATTTTACAAATTTTTGTACTCTTCGAATGACTATAGCTGGCAGGGGAGACAGGATAGTCTTAGTACAAAGGGTACTAGGAAAGTTTTGCGATATGACACAACAATGAATCACAGGAAGCTGCTTGTTGCTGCATGTTGAGACATGTTCATACGTGCATAGTAGCCGCCGCGCCAAGTCGATGGGCTCAGTTATTCATTAGTAGTGAGAGTGTAAAGTGCTTGCGATGGCATCGTGGTCACGAAATGAGATACGGACAGTTTTGCGGTATAATTTCGTGCGTGGTTTAACCATAGACCAGTGCTTAGAAGAAATGACTCTTGCACTAGATGATGATTGTCCACATCGTACAACGATATTCAGGTGGTATAGAGAATTCCAAAGGGGAAATTTCACTCTGGAGGATTCTGAGAGGCCAGGAAGGCCACGAACATCAGTTACGGAGGAAAACGTTACTGCTGTGAGGAAAATGCTTGACGAAAACAGGCGAGTGACCTACCAACAGATAGAGGATACTTTGGGCCTAAATGCACCAGCAATTCGTTCGATTCTGCAAGATCATTTGCACGTGAAGAAACTTTGTTCTCTCTGGGTGCCGCATCAACTGACTGAAGAGCAGATGACACGACGTGTGACTTGGTGCCGGGAGATGTTAAAAAAGTTTGATAAGGGACAATCTCGGTATGTGAACAACATCGTGACAGGTGACGAGACTTGGCTGTACTATTACGATCTGCCGACCAAGGCTCAAAACAAAGTTTGGGTCTTTGATGATGACGACACACCCGTAATTGTCAGAAAATCCCGATCTGTAAAGAAGAAAATGATAGCTGTATTTTTCAAATTGAGTGGAATTGTGGAACGTGTCGTTTTGGACACACAGAAGACAGTCACAGCTAAGTGGTATACTGAACAATACCTGCCTAAAGTCATTGGATCTATGAAGAACCTGCGGCCAAAGTCAAGAATGGACAACTGGTACCTCCATCACGATAATGCTCCAGCTCACCGCGCCAAAGCCTGCACCGAATATTTGACCACGACAGGACTGAAACTTCTCGAGCACCCTCCCTACACACCAGACCTTGCTCCCTGCGACTTTGCACTGTTCCCGCATGTGAAAATGAAGCTAAAAGGGAGGCGGTTTCCCAGTGATGAGGACCTTCTACGGGCTTGGGACAACGAGTGTGCTTTACTCCCTAGTGAAACTTGTTACCGGAACTTGTGAAACTTGTTAAATTTATACCGGATGTCACATTCGCAACCAGCAAAGCGGTCAACAAGTGGTTCTCAATCAGCATGGAAACATCCTTTCTGGTCACTGGACATGGATCTCTCAACCAGAAACTCCACCAACTAGGTCTGCTAAATACTGACCTCTGTTTCTGTGGGTCTGTCGAGAGTTGGGAACATCTACTATTTGAATGCACTATCTATGAGGACCATAGACAACAACTCCAGGCAGCAATTTTGGGATTTTCTCCTGACCAAGTAGAACTCCTTGTCCATTCCAAAAGGAACTTAGGTGCACTACAGCACTTTGCGGCAGACGTATTCAAGCGTAGGAGGAGGATCATCCTAGAAGCTTCTGCAATTCAATAACTAGTTATTTATTTTTATTATTTTTTTTTTTACTCTCTCTCTCTTCTTCTCATAATCAGCTAGCACTAGTAGCCCTAGCACTCTCCTGATAGCCTTTTCCTATCCACCCCGTGTGGGATAATTTGAAAAAAAAAAAAAAAAACCCTCTTTCTTTTCTTTCTTATTTATTTGTTATTTTTTTCCCCTTTAACATCATTCTGCTTGCTGACATCCTGGCTCTATTCCTTTCCTTGACCAGGTTGTGGGATTTAAATCTTTTTTTTTTTTTTTTTTTTTTTTTTCGCGTTCTGACCTGGGCTGGGGCTCCCCAGACCAGGAAAGCTCCTCTCTCACACTAATTTTTTTTATTTATTTTTTTTTATTATTATTATTATTTATTTATTTATTTGTTTGCGTTGTTGTCCTAGCTATCCATCCTGGACTGGGACTTTCCTGGGCCGGAACAGTCCTTCTCCTCTTTACTCCTTCCCTCTCTTCATCTTATACAAGTTTTTCTTTCTTCTTTTAACATCATTCTGCTTGCTGACATCCTGGCTCTATTCCTTTCCTTGACCAGGTTGTGGGATTTAAATCTTTTTTCCAGGAAAGCTCCTCTCTCACACTAATTTTTTTTATTTTTTTTATTTTTTATTATTTTTTTATTATTATTTATTTATTTATTTATTTGTTTGCGTTGTTGTTCTAGCTATCCATCCTGGACTGGGACTTTCCTGGGCCGGAACAGTCCTTCTCCTCTTTACTCCTTCCCTCTCTTCATCTTATACAAGTTTTTCTTTCTTCCCTGGGAACTCTTCCCCAGGGAGGAGGGCGTGCAGATAGTAGGGGAGGCCTTGCCCTTCTTCTGCTAGGGACGAGTACCTGGAGGAATCGTCCAGGTGCTCACTCCTTCCAGGTAGCCAATAGGCCAAAACACAACATCACGCTACAGAACACACACACACATAAGCTCACAAACACAGTTTTTCTTTCCTATCACTTTCTCCCGTGCGGGATGAAAAGCTTTTTTTTTTTTTTTTTCTTTTTCCCTCTCTCCCCTTCCTTTTCATCTATCTTCATCCAATCTGGGATATTCCTGTGTGGATTCGGTTTGGAAAAAAAAAAAAAAATATATTATTTATTTTTATAAGACACACACCGGCCTTACTCTTACAGAGTCTATAAAAACTGAACAGAGCAACGAGGCGGAGATGAACTTCTGTTCTAGGAGCCGCCCATACAAAAACACAAAAATAAAATAAAAAATAGTGAAACTTGGCAGAACTGGTTTAAAGATTGGTTTCGGAGGATGGAGAGGTGTATTGAATGTAGAGGAAATTACTTTGAGAAAATTAAATAAACAAAGCTGTATTGCAAAACTTTCCTAGTACCCTTTGTGCATATATATAGTAACTCTTCATTGGTACTTTCCAAAACACATTTCAAATATAAAAACTTGCAGACAGTCTTAGAATAAATCTGGTTATAATTTCTCTGTAACAAGCTAGTTACAGCTAACCAGTTTACCACAGGGTTGGTAACAATTTTATATATTTCATGATCTTCCTTTTATACTTAATCTATATTATTGCTTGTGTTTTGTTTTAAATTTATATGTTAAATAGTTAAACTTTGTGTTATGTAGAGCTTCCTTTGTTTAATATCAGAAAGCAATTAATAAAATTTAAAAATTTAGAAAGTTGCATCAATATTATTTCTGAAATAGTGAATAAATTTAGCTTAGATTAATGAAAACCAAATTAATAATATTTGAACATTATTAACCAAAATGCAACAAATTTTAACAAAATTATTGTAATAGTTGAAACGCTACCAAAAGGAGCAGGAAAGGAAGTATTAAAACAAAAAGAAAATTAAAAGAGCAGAACTGCATTAAAACCCAAGACTTAAGGAATCACACAGTATAACAGTTTATCAAATTAAAAAAATCTTACCACCTTGACGCTTAATGTTACTTTTGAGACTTTCATTCAGGGAATGATAATGGGGATTGTGGGATAACAGTTATATGCTGAGTGGTCAGTTTATTAGGTTGACCCTCATCATCCAAAAAATCAACCATTCCATGAGAAACAGTGCTATATGTCTGTCCCAGACTGTATAAAGCAGGTAGTGAGATGTGGAGAAATAGTGTGTGTGCACACGTGCATACATGATATTCAGTAAATGAATGGACCAATAGTGCAGTCATGTTTGATATGATTGTTGGCACCAAACATGCCCATGCAAGTTTTACAGCCTCTACCATCCTGCTGGGATGTTTGTGCACACATACAACAGTCTAGAGAGTATCGAGAATGGCTCAACAATCAAGCCAGCCAGTGGCAGTCGTCTGGTCACAGATAGCTTGTTGTGAAAAGCTGATGGAGTGTAAAAGAGAATTGTATGGTTTAAGGGATGAGTCAAATGATAGTGCAGCACTATAGTAACGTTTGAAGGGGTATATCAAAATAAACAAATACATTAGAATCTGTCCTGGATGGGTATAGTAGCAGATGACCTTACTAGGTTCCACCCCTTGTCAGCTAAAAACAAGCAGCTACAAGAACAGTAATCACAGGAACATCAGCACTGGATTTTTTTTTATGTAGACCCCAAACACGAGAGGTATTAGAACCTATAATACTTAGTACCGTGCTTGGGTTGGAGGTTGAGAAGACGAAAGAAGATATTTGTTGACATTGGACTTGAACTTCTGTAGACTGTAATTTTCAGGAAATAGGTATGAAGGAAGGTTGTTCCAGAAAACGGCAGTTGAATGAATAAACGAGGAAGATGAACAGTTGGTTCTGTGAGTTTGAAGTTGGACAGTAAATGGATGTTGGCTCGTGGCGGAATGTGTTCGGACTATTTTGAAAGAGAGAGCGGGAATTATAGAAGCCAATTCAGAAGAACAGTGCCCATGGAAATATCTGTAGAAGAGGCATGCAGCAGAAACAGTACGCCTATGAGAAAGCGAGTGGAGAGACTCTGTTAGAGATGAATCCTTAATTAACCTAACTGCCCTCTTCTGAATGGAATCAAGAAGCCTGAGAGAGGTCTTGGGGGCGCCACCCCAGATGTGGGAACAATATTCCATGGTAGGGTGGATTTGCAATTTGTACAGAGTGAGCAGCTGTTTGGAAGAAATGTAACACCGAGAGCGAAAGAGAAAACAGAGTTTTTTAGATGCAGTGGAAGCAATATTTGTAATGTGCTTGTGCCAAGAGAGATTAGAAGTCAGGGTAATCCCTACAAGAGATATATCATTTTGCCTAGAAATCGGAGTGTCACCAAAGATAAGCATAGGAGTAGAAGAATTCTTTTTTGCGAGATATAAGACAAGGCTGAGTTTTAGAAGAATTGAAATCAACTAAGTTGTCTTTGCCCCACTGGAGATCGGAATTTAAGGGATTGGTAGCAGATTTTCAAGAAGTTGAAGCTGATTGAGCAGGGCAAGGTTTCTCAAAATAGAAAGTGGAATGCAAAGTACTGTCATCGGCAAAACTATGGATAGGATTTCAGTCAATGGAAGATGGTCATTAATATACAAGAGAAAAAGAGTGGGTGAAAGAACTGAACCCTGGGGGACACTGGCATTAGTGGAGAAGTTACAAGACAGAGCCATCTACCATCACCCTCAGTGAGCGAACAGAGAGAAAACTGCTGATAACCAATTGCAAAAAACAGTGGAAAATCATAAGATGGAAGCTCTTGTTTAGAAGTCCTTTATGCCAAACACGATTGAATGGAATCAAGAAGCCTGAGAGAGGTCTTGGGGGCGCCACCCCAGATGTGGTGAAACACGAGCAATTACTTGTGTTTCACCAAACTTTTCCATTGAATTAGTCCTTTGTAAAATAATAAGAGAGTTTGCCTCAATATAATATGTAGAACACTTCCCTATGATATTCTCCAAAAATTAAAATGAAAAAATCGAAAAACTTACATTAGAGTAAGAAATAATTAAAAGTCAATTTAATAAATTAAATCAATTTAACACAATTAAATTATTAAAAAGAATCTAACGAAAATATTCAAAATGATTTTTGAATTAGAGCTCTGATTCATACTAGAAAGGAAAGAAAATCGTTTTGAATATTTTCATTAGATTCTTTTTAATATTTTTTAGTTAGATTCTTTTTAATATTTTCGTTAGATTCATTTTAATATTTTAATTGCGTTAAATTGATTTTTAATTGTGTTAAATTGATTTTTAATTATTTTTACTCTAATATAAGTTTTTCGTTTTAATTTCTGGAGATTATCATACAGAAGTGTTCTACGTATTATATTGAGATAAACTCCTCTTATTATTTTACAAATATTAATATCAACGTAGAACGTATTGAGCATTATAGCTCTGATTCATGCTATTGAATTAGTCCATAAATGGGTAACACAAGCCAGAATATCACCATTGGATCGACACTGACGGAATCCATACTGCCGATCGTCGATCAGACGGAAGGTTTCTAGGTAGTTTAAGAGTTGGCGGTTAATTGATTTCTAAATTACTTTAGAAAGATTAGAAGTAATTGCAATGGGACGATAATTGGATGGGAGGGATTTGTCACCCTTTTTAGGAACTGGCTGGATATGAACAAATTTCCAAGCAAAAGGAAAAACACCTTTGGAATAAGAAAGTGAAAAAAGGCGGCAAAGAACAGGAGTAACTTCAGTAGCACAGGTTTTGAGAACAAGTGGAAAATACCATCGGGACCTGGAGCTTTCTGAGCATTAAGATTTGTCAAAATCCTTCTGACATCCTTTTGACGGAAGACCCCAGAAGGCATTAAATGGAGCGTGTTGGGAATGGAGGAAAGTGTTTTACCATGATCACTAATGCATGAGTTGTAAGAAAAATGGGATGCTAGCAGGTCAGCTTTATCCTTGGCTGAAGTGAAAACAGAACCACCTGGTTTGGACAGAGGTGGGAGCAGAGATGTGCAAAAGTTGTGGCCAATAGCTTTGGCAAGCAACCAGAATGCTCGGCTACCATTAGGGCAAGAAGCAAGTTTTCTACTCTTAGCCTGTTCAAACTCTTGTTTGGCTGATTAATAACTGCTTTACAATTGTTGCAAGCTTTGGTGTAGGCAGAAAATGAAACCGAAGAATTAGAAACAAGCCAATTACGATATGCAACGTTCTTCTCTTGAACAGCCTTAGCACATATTGGAAAATCAAGGTTTAGATAAAGGATGAGATTTTAAAGTGGATTGTGGGATAAACGATTCCATTCCTGCAAGAATAATTTCACTGACACGATCTGAGCAAACGTTGACATCAGAAGTTTTGAAACAGTAATCCGACGCCGACCGGGCTAGCCGAGTGGGTAAAGTACCTGCCCGGCAACCCAAAGGTCGCGGGTTCGATTCCCGCCTCGGGCTTGGATCAAAGTACTGCAAAAACCTTGGGAGGTGCAATATGGCCACAGAAGCCGATGCGCCAACAACTACCAAATCAAAAAAAAAAAAAAAAAGTAATCCGACCAAGAAAAAGAAGAGAAGAAATCTCGCGGGTAATCCCATTTTGCATTCTTGTAATGCCAAACAATATGAGGTTGGGAATAGCAATGAGATAAAAGTTCCATTGGAGAAGAGACAATCACCAAGTTGTGATCTGAAGTGCCTAAAGGACCTCTCACTTCGACCGTGTACTTAGAAGGGTTGTTAGTGAGATAAAGATCAAGCCTGTTGGCTGTATGGTTAAGATTGTCCGGTATTCTTGTAGGTAAATGAACAATCTGTGCAAGGTCATTAGTAATTGCAAAAGCCTCAGTATCTCGACCAGCTGGGTTGGTGTGACTAGAAAACGGAAGCCTGCTGGAGTTGTGAACATTAAAATCACCAAGGAAAATTACCTCACTGTTAGGAAAGTTGGACTGGAGGAAGTCAAGTTGAAAGAGAGGAAGTCAATGAGTTCCAAGTGATTAGTGGAGTTGAGAGAAGGGTAGAGAAAACAGATGAATTTGACCGAATGAGGTAGAGAGATTTTAAGCCAGAGAATATCGAAAATACGAGATTCCAAATTACCAAGTCTCTGACAGGGAATATCGAAACGGATGTATGCACAAGTACCAACTTTGAACCGAAAGGAATCATACAGCGAATAATTTGGGCAACTGAGATGAGCATTGGTTGAATCAACCGATAACTGAGATTCTATCAGAAAAAGTACATGTTGTTTGGCAGACTGCAAGTTAAAATGGACATTGTTGAGATTAGAATTGAGACCACGTATATTTGTGAAATGAATTAGGAAGTATTTGGGAGGTTTAGATCTTTTCGCAGATAAGCTTGATCTATTAGTTTGACAATTCATGGTGTATTCAATGGTAAGAAAAAGTGGGGGGGGACATGCTGTATGAAGTAACGAAATTTTTGGATATGGCGTACACATGGTAAGAATATACCTAGATCCTTGACATGACATGGCATCGACAATGCCCCCCTGCATACACACTACTTGGACTCCCTTCAGTCACTATCTGGCAGAGTAGAGTAGAGGTGGCAAGATTATACACTGGCTAATCCGGAAGCCTCCTAGAGAGTTGCCAATAGGTTCGATCTGGTGTACTAACTAGTGGCTGGCCTGAAAACACCGTTTTAGAAGCTGTGCCCTCGAAATGTAAGGAATACAGTCAGTCCTCGTATAATTCGTGTTTACACTACACGAATTCGATCATAGATGATTCATAAATAGGGGAACGATATCTTATATAACACGAACCGAATTCGCCTTTGTGTCTACAAGAAATGGCAGTCGAACGCGGAATCACCCCAACTGAACGCAACACGATAGGAATGAAGAGGAGATTCTGAAAATGTATTTGTTTTTTATATCAGTGAAGGGGAAACACATTTCATCATAATAATGTAAAAACCAACACAGTTCCAGCAATCGGTATTAATCGCAAATGCAGTTAGATCGAGTTTACTACCAGTTTATAACAGATTGTTTTTATTGTTTTATGGTAGTAACCCCTAGAGATGTGCTTTAGTAAAATGTGAGGTGTTAATAGTGTATCTCTGCCTTTACGGTGTTGTTTATTCAGTTGCTACACGCGCGCAGCTTTGTTTATGTGTATCGAGCAGTGCCTCCTCGTTTTGTAACTGTGCCTTATTTCCTAAAAATGAGTAAAATACTTAAAAGGTGTGAAAAGGAAATGTCCTGGTGAAGACACTGCAGATTCACAGAGAAAAACAAAAGCAATATCGATAAACAGAGGCGGACTGGATCAAAAATTCTTAACAGAGAAAATTTGTAGTGACCTCATACTAGCGTTTATGGCCAAAATCACACCGGCCCACTGGGGTTTCCCCGGTAAGGCTTATGGCCAGTCCGCTTCTGTCGATAGAGAAAAAATATGAAATTGAGAAACGCTTTGAGCGAAATGAAAGACCATGTGATATTGCACGTGCTACAGACCTAAATGAGGCAACACCGAGAATTACAAAGAATGCAGAGAAAATAAAAACAACTTTCATAGCAGGAACAACTCAGAGTGTAATTAAAATCCATTATATTAAGACACAAAGAATTGGAAGAGATGGAACGGCCGTCATCTGTTTGGATAGAAAATCAAACAAAAAAGTTTGCTTACGATAGAAGCAAAAGCATTAGCAACATTTTATTACGTAATAGTCGTAATAAAATACTTACATATTACTTAAAATACTTAAGTAATTAAAATGCTTACGTATTTTATTAAGTATAATAATAAATAATCGTAATAAAATACTTACATATTTTATTATGATTATTTATTGTGTTTGGTAATGTTTTGGTTACAAATGTGTGTTCAATCTTGGATGGTTGGCACCTAACCCTATTTTTCCCATAGGGCCTGTTTATGCACGATTTTGCATTGCACGAGGATTTCTAGGAACACCACTATCGTGCTATACGAGGACTGACTGTATTGGATCTTGCCACGATGTTCATCATAACCTCAAAAGTCATCAATCATACTGCATGATGGAAGAGATGGGGAAGGGTTGACCGGAACTTAGCTCTGGAGACTAAACATGGGTTTCACCACTTCAAGCCTCCAATAAGCAAAGTGGTGGTATTGCACCAGTTGATGAGAGTCATCTACCACCTAGTAAATTTGAGGAGTAGGAAAAAAGGTCACCTGTTTGATGAATCCTTGGTTCCATTTGTTTCATCGGACAGCAGGACTGGAGTGTAGTAACAGCAGCGTGAATCAGTGGGTTCATTCTGCTAGGTGTCAACCCCACATGCTTGTGGTGGAAGTGTTACGATGTGGAGAGTGCTTTTATGACACGCGTTAATCCACTGGCATCAGGGGGACCTAATACCGGTGGACAGTGGCATAGCTACTAGGGTGCAAGAATTAGCAAAACATAAGGGGCCCATATTATAATAGTAGCAAGCCACTACATTTCTTCTTCTTATGTTTGGTAACTGTTGTTGAAATGCTATTTATTAAATTAAATATAATAAAAGACTACATAAGAAATTCTATAAAGCAAACCAAATGAAATGATTTCACTATAAAAACAAAAAAAGCTACCAAAATGGACCTAAAAAGAATTAATTAGCAATTTTGCAAACTTAAAAGGTTAGGAGGATAAATTTTTAAATATGAACCAAATTTATAAAATATCCTATATAATATTATATGTTATAGAATTGCTTATTTTGATGTTCCAACTTTTTAACAGTTTTTTATAGTTTAGATTTGTTGAATATTATTTAAAATGTGCATTATAAATAATACTTCTATTTTTATTATCATGAAATATTAGCATTTCATGATAATAAAAATAGAGAGAGGATCACTTTTTTGGTCTTTGCACAGGAGCTCAATAATCTATGCTGCTGCCGGTAGTAATTATCCATTCCATTATTAATATTTAAAATAACTAAATGCACAAGGCATAATACATTAAGAGTTTAATATCTATATAATATCGGTGTGTAGATACACCATAGACAACTCTTAAGAAACTACAAAGTAGTTGTTGTAGGCATCATTTGCTCTTTCTCATATTGTGCTCTGCCTTCACGACGAGTTGCCATGATATTGCGCTACCTCGAATAAGTAACGCTTCACTAATAGAGAAGACTATTGTTACTTATTCTCAGTGAGTACCACCACCCAGACATGTTTCAAGGCTATTGGCCTATCATCGTGAAGGCAGAGCACAATATGAGAAAGAGCAAATGATGCCTACAACAATTACTTTGTAGTTTCTTAAGAGTTGTCTATGGTGTACCTACACACCGATATTATATAGATATTAAACTCTTAATGTATTATGCCTTGTGCATTTAATTATTTTAAATATTGTCATATACACCTTTTGGCATCTCTCATATTGTGTGATTATCTTCACAACTGGGTCGTCATGTCTGCAATACCAGGGTACCTGCCCACCCACTGATGATAGGCCAATAGCTTGAAACATGTCTGAGTGGTGGTACTCACTGAGAATAAGTAACAATAGTCTTCTCTATTAGTGAAGCGTTACTTATTCGAGGTAGTGCAATATCATGGCAACTCGTCGTGAAGGCAGAGCACAATATGAGAAAGAGCAAATGATGCCTACAACAACTACTTTGTAGTTTCTTAAGAGTTGTCTATGGTGTATCTACACACCGATATTATATAATTATTAATATTGTGCTACCATCTATTTACATGTCATATAAACAATCTGAAAAGCTAAATTGATCTTTATTGATATTTATATTCAATTGTTAATGGCAGGTGGCATTTTTTTTAATCCTCTTTAAGTTGGATGTACTGTCATGAATGGTCAGCATTTGCAATTATGTAGTAGTAGTAGCATTGGCAAATGATGCAAGAAAGCAAACTTATATCAGCCAAAAAAAAAAAAAAACACAGTTCACCCATCTGTACCCTCCAAGAAATTGTCTAGTTCTCCCTTGAATTTATTCAACCCATCCACTCCCACAACAACAGATGGAAGCCTGTTCAATCAACCACCCACTGACTGAAGGCAAACTCCTGCACATCTATTCTGTAATCATACTTCCTCAACTTGAATTTATGCCCCCTCATGTGTGTAGTCTCAGTGCAATACCTTTAACATTCAGCTTAATCAATCCATTCAGACTTTAAACACCTCAATTAGATATACCCACAGGTGCCTAGTCTCGAGATGCTGCAATTTCCAGAACTGAAGTCTAAAATAAAGCCTTCATACCTGTATACAGTACTCAAGATGAGGCCTAACCATGGCCTTATACAAAAGAATAATCACCTCCTTATTCCTGCAAGCAAAGTTTCTGTATTGACAAAACCCCATGAGCTGTTCTGGCAGCATATCTGCACTGCTCAGAGAATTTCATGTCTGACTGCACAATTACCCCCAGGTCTTTTTCATTCTCTACTACCCTGAGTGTAGTACCATGCAGTTGATAAGTTACTCTGGGGTTACAGCTACCCATGTGCAGTACCTTGCATTTGTCAATGTTAAATTTCAGCTGCCATTTCTCAGCCCATTTATCCAATTTTCCTAGATCTTGTTGCAGTAGCTCGCCCTGATAACTGCCGTTAATTTGTTTTCCCGCTATACCGGCTCAATTATTGTACTGCCATCTATTTAAATATCATATATAATCTGTAGAACTAAATCAATGTTTATATTCAGTTTTTAACAATAGGCAGTGTTTTTGTCTGCCTCAAGTCTGAAGTGGAAATTTCTGTGGATGTCACTGTACAAGATTTTGTTTTCCTAATCATCATATAAATTATCTGAAAAACTAAATTGATGTTATGTTTATATTCAGTTGTTAATGGCAGACAGCTTTTTTTTTTTTTTTTTTCAGTACTGAGGTCACAAAGTAACTTGTACTCTGTGTTAGAGTGAAGTGTTTAGATATGCCATCTAGATCTTGTAAAGGGCCTTTCTGATGGCAAAATTGAGAAATTGTTAGACTTTTCTGAAGAAATTGAGATAAAAAAAAAAGTAGAATCTTACAAATAAGATAGTTTCTGACTGTTTATTATGGTGTGACAGTTTTGGTTTCACTAAATGAACAAAGGAGTTTTAGATGTTATTATCAACATGGGACTAAATAAATAAACTCTTATAAAGAAAGACTGTTTTCTACAGCAACATGTTTGAGAGGCAACCAGAAGGAGTAATACTCTTGATCTGATTATCAGCAGTGATTCTTCATATGTTAAGAATCTGCAGATAAAGGAACCACTAGATGGTGGTGATCACAGTGTACTGATGTGGAATTTGCTTAAAGATGTAACTACCATCAGGGGTAAGGGAAGGGTTTTTGCTTTCGTAAAGGTGACTACAGTGGTCTCAGACAGTTTTTAAATTCTCTACAGTGGGATTAACTAATGATGTTACCAATGGTGAATTTGCAATTATGAAAATGTCAGGAACTTAATCTTGGAGGGTACTAGGCTTTTCATACCAATAAGAAATACTGTTCACGGTTTAGGCCTATGGATGTCAGATGAATTAATGAGGCTCGTTGCAGAGAAGAAAAATCCGTGAGATGCATATAAATTATCAGGCTGCACAGAAGCCTATGGCAGATATAAGCTACTCTGTAATCAAGTCACAAAGGAAGTAAGGCAGGCGAAGGCAGATTACGAGAAATTTTTGGCAGAGGATGCAAAGAGTTCTTTACTTATGTAAAACTCTAGAAGGAAAGGTATGGATCAGCTTGGTCCACTTAACATAGATGGTGTGACTATTGATGATTGTGCTCAGGTAGTTGAATGAGCATTTTGCATATACATTCACACGTGAGGAACTATTCAAGGAGGGGAATGCCAGAAGATTATCAGACTCTAACAGGGAGCTAAGTGATTTTGTAATAACTGAGAGCAAAGTAGAGGAGAAATTGTTGAAGTTAAACCTAAGGAAGGCATCTGAGGTGGATGGGATCTATCCAGTTATATTAAAGGAGGCAGCAGAGGAAGTAAGCAAACCCTTAGCCATAATTATGAAAACTTCCTTGGACTCGGGGGAGGCCCCCATGGACTGGAGATGTGAAAATGTGTCCCCAATTCACAAAGAGAGATCACAGGGTGACACAGGTAATTACGGACCTGTTAGTCTAACTTCTGTTCCACGAAAAATAATGGAGTCACTGGTTAAGGAAGCGATGCAGAATCATCTAGACAAGACTGCAGTAATAGTTCAGACACAGCATGGGTTTGTTAAGGCCATACTCACCTCACTCATCTATTTTTGCTCACAGGAAATGATCCTCCTCAGTGCATGCACTGTTTGCAACCATTATCAGTAAAGCACATACTGATTGATTGTAGCTTGTTCAACACTGCCCGACAGTCTACTTTCAGCTCCACCTCAAACCTTATGTCACTCAACAGCATAATAGGCAGTGACGTAGAACTCTCTGAATTTTTCACTTACTTGAAATGAATTAAAATGTGTAATCGATTCTGATTGCTTCAAGAGCAGTTATCACATGTACCCACACTTACTTTGATAGGTGCAATATGGCCTATGTAGCCCTTGCACCAGAAAAGCCAACAACAATAACAACCACTGTCACATACTTGTTGTAAAAGTCGATTTTTGATGTCGTAGTGTGAATGTTTTAATTCATTGTTGCACTGTTAATCAATTACTTCCATCCGTAGAGTTTCCAGCTCGAAGAAGGGAAAGAGTGTTGGGATTCAGGGAAGTACAGCTAGTCCAGTAGTAGATTTCTCGTGCCTAGTGCAGCTAGTGAATGATTTCCCACTGATGTAGGCAGTAGTATAAAAATCATCTAACAGGTCGCAAAAAATAATGTGGTGGGTCGTCAGTTGGCCAGGCCTGCTCTAAGTCTTTGATTTTTAAGCATTCTGTTCTTTTAATTTTCTTTTTATTGTTTTTTTAATATGCCTTTGCTTTTCATGTTCCATTTGTTGATAGATTTCTAATTATTAGAGTAATTTAGTTGAAATGTGTTGCCTTTTGGATTCTAATCTTCAAATATTAAAGTTTTTAATTTATGTAAAATTTATTTAGATATATAACTAAGTGCAGCCTTCTTTTTTTAAGGAAATCATGTAGAAGAATTAGAAAAGGCTGAGAAATGGGACGATTTATTTCATTGTTACGAGCGTGCCTTGAGAATATTTCCTGACTGTGTAAATATTCTTTATGATTTAGGAATTCTTTTATATAGGTTTGTTTTCATATTAATATTTTTAACTGTTGATGTTATGAAAATTGTTGATGTTATGAAATTTTTGATGTTGTTGTTATGAATAGGAAGTTTTTATGGCTCCAACTAATAGAGAAGTTTTTCTTAAATTTTTGCCTTTTTATTGACTTTAATTGGTATATTAATTTATTTTCGAGAAGTAGCTTTATATTCCTTGTTACGATACTTAGTTTATTTTGAATTTAGATAGAGATTTTGTAGGTTATTACTTAGTATCGGTAAAACTTGTACCATTCGAAACTTGCCGCCGTTGTTGTAATATATTAGAATGTTATGGAACAGTTTAACATATATCTTGAACTTGATAGTGTAAGGTATAATGTAAGACTAGATTGCGTAATACGTAGCAGTGTATTAGGAATCTGTTAGCTTAGTATAGTATTGGCAATTAATCAATTAATTTATAAATCTTATTAATTTTTTTGTTAATTAAATTGTATTTTAATTGAAATCGTGCCCCAAACTCCAACGCATCACAGACTAAAAAATTGTACAAAATGTGACATGTTTGCTTATATTTCTAGAACAGGACATGATCTAGCCATGGAGGATGTCTTTGCATGTGCAGAGAATGTGAAGAAATTGGCACCAACTCAGCATTCTGATGGGCATCTATGTGAATTTGAAGAGCCATGTAGATGCCCTCAAAGGAATTAAATTGGGGGCCAATCAGTCTCTCAGCTGCCCAACTCAATGCCAGAGCTCACTCTTATGCACCAGGCAACACAGCGGCAATCTTGAGGGCAGATTCCTCTGGTCCCACAGGAGCTAGTTGTTGTTGTGATTCAGTTGTCAGGAAAATAGAAAATATATTGTGCAAAAAGGATTGGTGAAATAGGACCAGGGGTATGTCTGCCATGGAGAAAAGTTGATGACGTAGAACAGATATAATCTTTTAGGAGCACAAAAGGTGATACCATTGTACACGTTGGCACTAATGACATTAAGTATAGGAGATCTGCTGATTTACTTAACAAGTACAGGTCAATATTGAAAAAAAGTCATGAGTTAGGGTTAAATTTGAAAGTATCTGCAATCCTGCCCAAACACGATAGAAGGGAGTATATGATGAGAGCCTTGTCAATCTGTTCGGCCCTGGAGAGATTGCGCAAGACTCACAGGGTAGAATTTTTTTCATCGTGATCTGTGCTTGTTGACAGGAAAGATTGCTTCTACAGAGATGGGATACACTTAAATAGAAAGGTTGCAAGAATATTTGCTGATGCTATCGAGGCAATGTTAGGTGGATGAGAAAACTGATAGCTTGGAGGGATTCACAGGCAAATAGATTAACAAAAGCCGCAGGCAGAGATGGAAATGATTCTTGCACTGCTTCTATTGGAATGAGCCTGAAAAGCAAGTTTCTGGGGATTTCAGGAGCTGATGGGAGTCATGAAACAAGTAAATATATGGGATGTGTTAGAGTAACTAAGAGTAAGAACAGGTGCATGTATACTTGCATGTACACCAATGCTACTAGTATTTGAAATAAATTTGATGAATTCTTGGAATACCAGAGACATGGTGTCACACAGATATAAGGAATGCAAATAGGAATTTTGGGAGTATAATGTGTAAAGACAGGATAGGAAGGGAAGGAGGGTTATGCTGTTAGTTAAGAAACACACAAAATCTAAGGAAGTGCATTCAGTTGACATAGGTGGACAGTGTAGTGTTGAATCAGTTTGGTGTGACAAGCACTGGGAAAGCAAAAATGAGAGTAGGAGTTTGCTATAGGTCTAATGACTCTGGTGAGTACAGTGAACAATTATACAGAGAAATAGAGTGGGCCAGTAAATCTGAGTGTCTTATAATGGGGGATTTTAACTTCCCAGATATTGACTGGAACTTGTGAGTTGGTCACTCGCACACTAGCAAAGCTTTTGTGTATTTATTGGATGATGTTTTCTTCAGCAGTATGTTAGAGAGGCAACCAAAGGAAGTAACACTCTTGATCTGATTATCAGCAGTGATTATTCATGCATTAAGAATTTACAGATGAAGGAACCACTAGGTGGCAATGATCACAGTGTACTCTGTGGGATTTATTTAAAGATGTAACTACCATTAGGGGTAAAGGGAAGGGTTTTTGCTTTCTTAAGGGTGACTACAGTGGTCGCAGAGATTTTTTAAATTTTATGCAGTGGGACCAACTGATGATGTTACCAACAGCAAATCTACATGGGAATCATTGAAGGAAGTAATCTTGGAAGCCACTAGGCTTTTTGTTCCAACTAAGAAATACTATTCTAGGTTTAGGCCCAAATGGATGTTACATGAACTAATGAGACTCCTGGTAGAGAAGAAAAATGCACGGGATGCTTATAAATTAACAGCGACACGGAAGCCTATGTAAGATATAAGCTAATCTGTAATCAAGTCACAAAGGACAATAGGCAAGCGAAGGCAGATTTTGAAAAAATCTTTGGCAAAGGATGAAAGAAAACAGCAAAGAGTTCTTTACTTATATAAACTCTAAAAGGAATGAGATGAATCAGATTCGTCCACTTGATATTAATGGTTTGACTATAGATGATCATTCTCAGATAGCTGCCAAACTAAATGAGTATTTTGCATCTACATTCACACACGAGGAGTTATTCAAGGAGGAGAGGGCCAGATGTTTATCAAACTCTAACAGGGAATTAAAGGATTTTGTAATAGAAGGGCAACAAGACTTGTGAGGGGAACAAAGGGGTGCTCTTACAGAGAAAGGCTTAAGTTGTGCAAATTGCAGCATCTGGGGAGTAGTCACCTGCGAGGCAATCTGATTGAAGTGTATAAAGCCTTGAATGGATGAGAAAGTTTTTTTTTTTTTTTTTTTTGGGTGATGCTATATAAGCTTGCATCATTGCTCTGCTAATGCTAATATGCTAAATCGTGATGTTAATAAACCCATTTTGCCATTGATATTTGATATTATATAGCAAGATTAAAAGGAATACTTTAATAAAAGTTTGTTTGCTCATTGAGTATGATTTTAAAAATAAACTGTTAGTTTGAACTCTCATTCATTTATGAACATACTTAAAAAAACTTATACACATTTCTTCTGGAACTTACTCCCAAAAATCTTCAATAAGATAGGGAAAAAGAATATGAGAACAAATTACAAAGAGAGAATGTTGAAACTTCCATTTTTCTCTCTTTGTATTTCAGAGACATAGTGACACGTGTCCCTATGTCTTCCTGCATTACAGAACTCTATATGTACAATATGTAATGGATGCTAGAATATTATAAACCCTGGCCCAAATCCATGTTCCAGGGATATGGTAATCAGATTGTCACAGTTTCTGTGTCCATCTAGGCTAAATGGCCAGTTGTGGAACACAAATGATAACCCAACACTATGCTACAGCACATATACACCACTTCATTGGTTGGTAGATGTCACAGGTGCTATTATTAGGCAGGAAAGAGCACAGTTGACTGTAATGTGGCTTTGTAAATTTTTAGTTTAGCAACAATTTCCTGTCTGTATTTCTTGTTGTCTACCACTTTGTGGAGGTCTCCATAAATCTCCTGAAGTGAGTCAGCACATACTTAAGTAGGACTCTTGGTGAGTGCTAGCTAACTATGGTTTTCTAAAAGCTGTTCTGACGATTGGAGATTAGACTGAAGAATTTGCTGATGGCATGGATCCCAGAAATTTGGCTCTGCTGTTTTACCCTTAATTATGAATAATAGTCTTCTTTCTCTTATTTAGGACTGCAACCTGTGCAGTTAAACTGTATCTTTTAATTTAATGTGGAAATTGACAAAATCCAGGTTGATTGACCAGATCATCATCTGTTCTGACATGTGAATCCACCTGACCTATAATACAGATTTTTTCTTTAATAACTTTTTGTTCCTTCATCATCTAATGAAAAAAAATTATGTTAGACTTTTAAAAAAGTATAAAGTAAATTAGCTATGTTTTTGGTTCTTTTTTTACAAAGCAAAAAGGTACAAAAAAACAATTTACAAAATACAGGAAAACCTCTTTAATATAGTATTGTTTTATACAGAGTTTTTATTATACAAAGTAGATCTTATTCCTCTTCGAAAGGAATAGGCATTCTCATGTTAAAAAATTTGTTTAATACAAAATTTAGTTAATATATATTACCAAGTTAATGTTGTGCCATGGATAGTATAACCATACTTTTCAGTCAGTTAGTACAAAATATGTCATTTGCACTGCAATACCTTGTTGGCCGGGTCATTTTTTCATTTCAGTAGAGGGGCTAGTCAGATACATCATTTTAATGTGAAATATGATGGGAGCTAAATCATGAGTGGTATAATTCATGCTACAGCTGTGGGCACTGCTGGCATATAAAATAAAATAAATTTTCTGTGTATTCTCCAGGACGACCACATATGATCAGAGAAATTCCCACAAAATAGAGAAAATATAAGAACATTATTGCATTTATTTTGTAGTTGCGCATGCACAAACCTCAGTTATTTAACAGCATGTACTTCAAACCTCTACTTATTTTGTGCAAGTGAAATAAACATTTGGTTTGTATCAAAAGTGAAAATTACCACTGTTCAACATAGATACAAATCAAAAATAAAATAATTTGTACTTTGGTACCAAATTCCAAGTCATTGAAGAATTGGAGCACATCTAAACAAAAATTGCAAAGCAATTTGACATTCCTCTACTAATGTAATCAATAGTGTTAAAAATTTGTAAGTAAAATAGAAGGCATAGTGTAGAAAACCTTGATTGCTTTAATTAACAATTACATTTAAAATTCTATTAATGAAGTTCTTGTGCATTCCACTTGATTTTCGTCTTTCAGAATTAAGTTGGTTTCTTTTATTTTTATGAATACAGGCTGGCCTCGATTAATGCAATTAATTCATCCCGTTCGTGCATCGTGCAAATGGGAAAAGCGTTAATCGAATATAATAATCAATAGGAAAAATTATAATTGGTCCTTGACCTTCTGGAATGTCCATAAAGAATTTTAAAAATACCTTTTAAATAACTTTTTAACTGTATACAATGTAAAAGGTAACGAAAATAATTATGGAATTAAATGTTTATTGCATAAAACGGCGGTTCTCAAATTGTGCACCGCGGAATATTTAAAATTTTTGAGGGAAACCACAGTGATACTCGACATCTGTCTGACACCGTGTGAACTATTAGCTTGAGATAGTTCACAGTTCCAACATTTCTTAGTTGTTTGGACTACTAAATGGAACTGTTAGGTATTTCTTTTGGTCTGGGTGCACAGTGAAAAAATTACTGAGACACTAAGGGCACCGTGAACTGAGAAAGTTTGGGAACCTCTAACATAAAATACACAATGAAGAAATGACTGTTGCGGAAATATTTGAACTGTGTTGACTTTGTCTTTTCATCAGTCAACTTCCAATAGCCGACAACAATCTTCTCTGGGCCCTGGCGAAATAAATATCGCAGAGAACCTCAAACCTTTTGTTTGAGGTTCTCTGCGATACGAAAGATTTCATCTAGTTCTTTTACTGTTATCTCCTATGCAGTAACATTTTCATCTGGCTCATTTAAAAATTTGAATTTTTAAATGCAAGTCTGCATTGACTTTATTAGCGGGAGACAAACAAGTAACACATCTTCTTCTGACGGTTGATGGAACACACCGAGGCGGGCAGCAGGCAAACGTTTATTTATTGCCCGTCCGACGCACGGTAAGCTTAACGTGATTCAAATCTTTTTCAACTATCACATAAAGAAAAAAAGATCGCGTTAACTGGAAATTTGCATTGTGTAAAGTGAAAAGTGGTATAATTTTTTCAAATAGCAGTAACTGAAAAACACGTTAATCGAACTTGCGTTATGCGGGGCTGGGCTGTATATTAATTTTAAGCAAAAATGTTGTAAAATTGAAATTTCATACTCCAATTAATAAAAAAAAAGTGCCAAATAGCAAATTAAAGTTTAATTGAAATAAACTATAAAACAAATTAGAATGCAGATTTTGACATGTTCTTTTCATAAATCTTGTTGTTACAAATCTGATTATTACAAAGTAAGAGCAGTTAGGTTCCTTGACTAGGCTATTGAAGATGAAGGAACATACCTGTGCATAAACTACATGTGCGAATGTACAGTAGTTTCTAGATCATTTCTTTTAAATAATACAAGATTTTCAAAATTGAAATTTCATACTCCAATTAATAAAAAAAAAGTGCCAAATAGCAAATTAAAGTTTAATTGAAATAAACTATAAAACAAATTAGAATGCAGATTTTGACATGTTCTTTTCATAAATCTTGTTGTTACAAATCTGATTATTACAAAGTAAGAGCAGTTAGGTTCCTTGACTAGGCTATTGAAGATGAAGGAACATACCTGTGCATAAACTACATGTGCGAATGTACAGTAGTTTCTAGATCATTTCTTTTAAATAATACAAGATTTTCAAAATTGAAATTTCATACTCTAATTAATAATAATAATAATAATAATAATAATAATAAAAACAATAACATAAATAACAAGCTTTACCATATAACATTTGTTTTTACCATTCTCTTTATTAAAGCAAGTTTCTTTAAATATAGGTTTGGATATGTTCGTTATGCCCTTGAATACTTTACTCGAGCCACGTTTCGTAACCCAAATTTTTTACCTGCAAAAATCAGTTTGGAGAACCTGAAAGCCACTCTTGTTGAAAGGTGGCATTTTGCTATGCTGAATGATAAAGAAAGAAACCTGTCTTATCAGAGATCCATAGAACAAGCAATACAGAATGGCTTTGATACTGTTTTAGATATTGGAACTGGAACTGGGATATTCAGGTAACGTTTCTTTTTTCTTTTCTTTTTTTTTTTCTGTGTAATCATTTAGGTACAATTTGATAAGCTAATACAAGCTTTAGTCCCATAGGAGGAAGTCTTGTTTAAATGTTAGTTATGTACAGAAAATATTGATATTCAATACTGGACAAAAAAATACCATTTGGCATTAGCCATAGGATGCTAATAAGATGCAAGGAGATTCAGTTAGGCCAGATGTTTGCCTATTCAACCTTACCAGCCTGTCATCCTCAGCACGCAGGAAGGCAGTTTATTCCATGGTTGACATACTAAACAGAAGTAAATTTCATGAGATCTAATTTTCCTCAGTAGTTGATTAGTATTAGTAGTGGCAAATTATGCAAGAAAGCAAGCTTATACATGAGCCAAAAAAAAAAATAAAAAAAATTCCCAAATTGCCTGTCCATTCCCTGTGATAGTGGAGGAGAAATTGTTGAAGTTAAGCATAAGAAAGGCACCTGAGGTAGATGGGATCTATCCAGTTATATTAAAGGAAGCAGCAAAGAAACTAAGCAAACCCTTAGCCATAATTATGAGATCATCTTTGGGCTCGGGGGAAGTCTCCACAGACTGGGGATGTGCAAATGTATCCCCAATTCACAAAGGGGCATTGAAGGGTGATATGAGTAATTACGGACCAGTTAGTTTAACTTCTGTTCCGGAAAATAATGGAGTCACTGGTTAAAGAAGCATTACAGGATCGTATAGACAAGACTGCAGCAATAATTCAGACACAGCATGGGTTTGTTAAGGGAAAGACTTGTCTGACAAATTTGATTGGATACTATGATGTGGTTACAAAGGAACTGGATGCAAAAAATAATTTTGATATCATATATTTGGATTACAGGAAAGCTTTTGACATTGTTGCGCATGGAAGACTATTGTACAAATTGGAGCAGAATGGTATTAAGGGTAAGTTGCTACAATGGATAAAAGGATGGTTAAGTGGGAGAAGACAGGGTGGTAATCAATGGTTGCTGCTCTTCGTGGACTAATGTTATTAGTAGAGTCGCAAAGGATTCGGTGTTGGGTCCACTATTGTTTTGTATATTTATCAATGATATTGATGAAGGTATATTGGGCTTAATGTCGAAGTTTGCAGATGATACAAAGTTGGCAGGGTTGTTAATGACAGTAATGGCAGTGTGCTACTGCAATAGTATCTAGATAATTTGGGCAGATGGGCTAAGAAATGGCAACTGAAGTTTAACTTTGACAAATGCAAAGTACTGCATATGGGTAGAAGTAACCCGAGAGAAACGTACAAACTCTGTGGTACTACACTTAAGATGGTTGAAAATGAAAAAGACCTGGGAGTAATTGTGCAAGCAGATATGAAGTTTTCTGAGCAATGCAAACAGGCTGCCAGAGCAGGTCATGGGGTTTTGTCAATGATATATAGGAATTTTGCTAGCAGGGAAAAGGAAGTGATTATCCTCTGTATAAGGCAATGGTCGGGCCATGCCTTGAGTACTGCGTACAGGTCTGGAGGCCTCATTTTAGGAAGGATGTAGATTTACTTGAGTGTGTACAGAGAAGGGCAACAAGATTGGTGAGGGGAATGAAGGGATCCTCTTACCAAGAGAGGCTTAAGTTCTGAAAATTGCAGTGGCTGGAGACTAGGTACCTGCGCAGTGATCTGATTGAGGTATATAAGGCCTTGAATGGGTTGAGCACGCTGAATTCTGATGGGATCCTTCCACTTGTTCAGATTACAAACCTAAGGGGGCATAAATTCAAATTAAGAAAGGACAGATGTAGAATAGATGTGCGGAAATTTGCCTTTAGCCAGCGGGTGGTTAATTGCTGGAACAAACTTCCATCTGTCGTGGAAGTTGATAGGTTGAATAAATTTAAGGAGGAACTGGATAGGCATTTGGAGGGAATGGTGTGATTTTTTTTTTTTTTTTTTTTGGCCGATGCGGCATAAGCTCATACACTTGCTTTCTTGCATCACATGCTGCTACTACTACTACTACTTCCTTTGGAAAAATGTTTACTAACAAAAGAAAGTGTCTCTCAATTCACGAAAAAGTCGAAATTATTCGTGAGTTAGAACAGGCAAAAAATGAAGTGTGTAAAAAGTTTCTTTGTCCTTTTCAACAGTAATGACATTGTGGAAGAATAAACGTGTTTATATATCGGTACTGGAAAAGAACATAACCGGGGGGTGGGGATTTAGAGAAGTGCGAGGTTACAAATGCCTATGAAGCATTGCTCCAATGATTCCCTACACAAAGAAGTGCTGGATTTTCAATAGACAGTCCAGACCGATCTTGGAGGCCAAAGAAGAAAAATTTGCTAAGCAATTTGGACATGATGATTTTGTATGTAACAACGGTTGGTTGGATTGATTTAAAAACTGAATACAAGCATATTAATACAAATAATATGTAGGTATATACTAATACTGTATTCTTTTTTTCTCTCTAATATTTCTTTTGTTTTTTAAATCTATCTGTTTATCAAGTTATTGAGAATTTAAAAAAAAAGGGAGGTAGATTTAACTCATCACTGATATAGTGAGTAACAGTTATAACAAGGAACTTTTGTCGGTCCTTGGTGCTTGTTATAACCAAGTTCGACTGTGTATATACACCGATGAGCCAAAACATTATGACTACTTACCTAATATGATGTTGGTCCTCTACATGCAGCCAAAACAGCTCGTACCCAGCGAGGAATTGATGCTACAGGGTTTCTAAATGTGTTTTGTGACAGATTCTGACAGATTTGGGAAAATGGAAGATCTCTGCGAAGTTCATTCCGCATTGCTTGACGTTGAAGAAAAGGTATTTAGACTCAAAGCACGGGATGTTCATAATGGTCTCTTCTTGTATATTCGTAAATATGTCATGGTTTTTCAAAATGATTCATAAAGAGGCAAAGCACGGAATGATGATCGACATGGTCTCCGAGACACTGAAAAAATTATACACTGATGAGCCAAAACATTATGATCACTTGCCTAATATGATGTTGGTCCTTCACATGCAGCCAAAACAGCTCGTACTCGGTGAGGGAGTAAAAGAAAGTCCCCTTCAAAAGCTGGTATGCAAATAGTATGTTCCAAAATTAATAACCACATTAATTAACTCAATAGACAATCAGTATTAATTACTAATGATGTCATAATTAATAAATAAATGTTTCAAATTAAAAGTTCTAACTTTAGTTCCTGGCTTCGGGAGGATCAATGGCCGATCACCCTGGCGGTCACGTGACTTGTTATTTCAAACAAGATGGTGTTTAGGTAGGTGGTAGAAGTCAGAGTGGCCGGCACATGGATGACTGGACCCAGGGTATCCCAGCAGAACATCGCCCAAAGCATGAGACAGCCGCCACCAGCTTGTTTTCGTTCCATGGTGCATCCAGGCCCTATCACTTTCCCCAGGTAAACGATGCACATGTACCCAGCTGTCTACATAGTGCAACAGGAAACGTGATTCATCAGACCAGATGACCTTCTTCCAATCACTGAAGGTCCAATTTCAATGCTCGTGTGCCCATTGTAGGCGCTGTCGCCAGTGAACCGTGGTTAGCATGGGCACTCGGAACGGCCTGCGGCTACACAGTCCCATTTTCAGTTCCAATGAAAATTGGAACTGAAAATGGGACTGTGTAGCCGCAGGGTTCAATGTACTGTGTGTTGTGACACATTACTCCAGTCACCAGCATTCTAATTACCGGCTAGTTGCACCACAGTCTCCCTTCTCTCACCTCGAGCAGCTGTGGTCGTCCAACACCTCTCCAGTGGTTCGTGGTTCAGGGTTCCCCCCCCCCTCCTCCTCCTCAGACCACTTTCGTTAGGTACTAACCACGGCTGACTGTGAGCACCCCGCCATCTGTGCCATTTCGGATATGCTCTGACCCAGTAGTCTGGCCATTACAATTTGGCCTTTGTTGTCAAACTTGCTTAAGTCTGCTGCCTTTCCCATCTGAAGAACGAGTACCACTGATTAACGGAGTTCAGTATCAGGTGATTTTCAAACCATGTCCCAACCCGCGCCGTAGTTCATCTGCAGTTGCTTCGATTTGCATAACGACTCGCTGGTCATAATGTTTTGGCTCATCAGTGTATATATATACACAGGGTGTTTCAAAAATGATGGTCAATAATTTAAAGGTGAAAAGTACAAACTAAAATAAGCAAAAAAGTCCCAGTGAACATCGGGCTGCAAATGAATCGTTTTTGAGATAATGCACATTTTCTGTTAAGATCTGCCACTGACTATGGGAGCACTCTGGGAGTGTAGTCTTTATTGCTGAGACCTTGTACACGCTGGATATGGTTGGGGTACAGTAATTGATGGTGTAAAATTCGCCACACACTGCTATGGGCGCCTCCGTAGCCAGGTGGGAAGGAGCAGCAGTGCCTAGCACACGCTTCTTGATTAGACCAGGGTTCGAGCCCGTCACCACCAAATATGGAGGATGCGGGAAGGTCAGGGAATGACCACCGCATATCCCGGAGCAATATGGCCTTAGTTGCTAATGCTCCTAAAAATCCAAATAACAATAACAACAACAATAACACTGCTATGACTCAGTACACGCTCTTGTAGAGCAACCCTCCTTGTCGAAATTCCTGGATTTGGTTCTGTTCTTTCTAACACACTTTCCTCAACATCAGGTGTTATGCTTCTGGGCACTTAGCACGTGGAGTACATTGTACTCCACGTGCTAAGTGCCCATGTTTTCTAAGGCATTGATGTACCCTGATGAATGTGTGCCTGCTGGGCTGCCTTCGGCAGGGAAATGCTTCTTGGTACAAACGTGCAGCCTCGAGTGCAGTGCCGTTGGCTTTACCATACATGAAGTGCATGTCCACATATTCTTTGTTGCTGTAACCTCTTTCCATGTTGACTATCCTTTGACAAGTACTGGTATGCCTGCTACATCTCAGAGCATTGAGAAAGGGGAAAGGAAGAGAATGAGCATAACCTAGCCTAAACAAACAAGTTAGTGGTGGATCCCAATTCTGTACAGTTCACCTTGTGTGGTGGATCCCAACTAGAAATGTGCAATATCTCGAAAACGAGTCACTTAAGGACCCATGTTTACTAGGCTTTTTTTGCATATTGTAGTCTATACAGTTCATTTTTAAATTATTGACAATCACTTTGGAAACACCCTGTATATACACTTTATGAACTCGTTAATAGATGAATCTGTCCAGTAGACTGCATCATATTAGTTATGCACATAAGATTTGTGATTTGTCTGAGTAACATTTTGCATACTTAAATATAATATTTTATTTTATAGCATGATAGCTGCTAGAAGTGGTGCATCACAAATATTTGCTTGTGAAATGTCTGAAGCTATGTGTATGGTGTCTAGAGCTGCATTCCAAAAAAATAAGTTAAACGATCAAATAGTTTTGATTAGCAAACCATCTACAGAATTGGAAGTTCCTGATGATATTCCTGAACGGTGAGAACTCTTTTTTTACTACTTATTTTTTTTTATAATACACTCCTATGCGTATGAATGTTTATAAAAGACATTAGAAATTCAGGTATTAAAATTTATTATTTTAATATTATTATCTCAGTTAAAAAGAGGAAAATCAGTTATAAGATCCAACATCTCTATTAAAAGAAGACATAATTTACCAGAATACTTGTGATGTAGAAGCATAGATGGGAAATATGTATAAGTGAACTTACAAAACACATTTAAAAAGGTAGAACAAAAAAATATTGCATGATTGAGTGTAAATTTTAAATAATGAAAATAATTTTAAGATATTGGGAGGGAAAAAGATTTTGTGAAAATGAATATCAGAGCTTTTTTTTTTTTTTTTTTTTTTACAAAAATCAACAAAAACCTCTCAACTAGAAGAAATATCTGAGACAGGTGGAATGAATTATTCAATAATAAAGTTAGATAACATGTGGTGGGGAGATATGTGGGTCAGTATATGAACTTCTAGCAGTCAATTCAATTTGTTCAGCTATGCAGAGATGGTTAGTGCAAACTGTGGAGGGGTACCATTCTCCGTGAATACCAGCTCAACATTTTACAAATGTGAAATGATTTGTTAAATAACATCTGTGAGTAGCATTCACTGTTCATGGTGTCGAATAACTGATATGCCAACAATATATCTCATTGTCATGCCAAAAAAAAAAAAATGACTTTTTGCTTGAATTGCATTTTCACTGTTATTTTTGAACCATTATTTGGAAAGTAATGGCAATTGTAGTGATTAATAAGTCCTCCGACATGGAACTTGTCTTCTTTCTGATCAGTGAATGCTAGTGAAAAGATCAGAGTAATCCTCTTTCCATAATGTATTCAGCAAATTCTCAAGAGTTTCTCAGTCTTCTGCATGCATTTCTTGAGCATAATGTAGTTTTGTTGTTCAGTAATGCAATTCCTATATTCTGTACAAAATGACTTGAAAAGGCAATTTCATATGTCATTCCACTTTCTCTTAGTGTAACCTACTGTCTAGATTTTCTTGGACTGCAGGAGAACATAATTTGAATAGCCACATTTTCTGTCTACATTGTTAAAGACCTCTACTTCTTCCCATATTATGAAATTAGTAAATCTTGTTATATAAAAATATCAGACACCTTGTACTATAAGGATAAAACTAAAAGTTTTAAAATTGCATTTTTAAAAATAAAGCAGAAATAATCAACTAAACAGTTATGGTTATGTGCTCTCAAACTTTCATGCACACTATTATGTTTGTTTTATTTCTCCTTTTGTCAATTTTGCTTTTTGTGGTGTCATAACATAAAACTGGTCATATATCAGAATAGCTAGATTAGTAATTGGATTAAATGTTCTACTTTGTTAACTAATAAATATAACTTTATTAATTTCTTTATTTTCAGAGTATCCTTGGTTGTCACGGAAACATTTGATGCTGGGCTGTTTGGAGAGCATATTCTTGATATTCTTTGTCATGCCTGGGAACATCTCTTACGGCCACTACCACTTATAAATAATCATTCAAAACTCAGTTGCCATCAAAATAGGCTGGCTTCATTACCTCAAAGAAAACATGTAGACAATTGTGTGCCAAATCATGCCTCCTTGTCAAGTTCTTCAAGGGAACAACTGAATATCACTCCATCTACAAGTGAGCATGGAAAAGTGATACCTCAAAGAGCAGTTGTATGGGCATGTCCTTTAGAAAGTAAATGGATTAGGATGTGTGCAAGGCAAGTATATATCTTAAGATGATTATTACCTTAATTGAATAAATCAAAGGGAATAGCTGTTCTACTATATGCTTCTTTACATGTACTCTTTTTACCTAAATAAAAATAAAAGAGTTTTTTCAGTAACTCCATTTGGTGTAAAAACAGGATCCTTTTGGTTCAGTGATGGCAGAATCCTTGTTGCAAATTTTTAGTTTGGTATGTCGAATTAGTTGGGGGATTGTATATCTCATTTTATCACTAAACTGAACTAAAGTTCGGTCAGTTGAGAAGGTGTCATTCCTTAATGAAATTTTCTTGAATTTTCTTTACTGAAATTCATCATTCTGAAAATTGATAAGAATTTTCAATATTTTCAAAATAATGAATTTTGTAAAGACTTCGTAATATTGAAAAGTTAATTATTTTGGTGTTTGTTATAATGAGATTATTCTATGCAAAGAATCTATTGAGAATTTCTTAACAAATTAACATGTGCAGCCAGAAGTAAGGTTGCAAGTTTTAGCCTATATTCTGCCACAATTTTATTTTAATTTAACTTAATAATAGTGCACTTCACAGAATTCTTTTCTGTCATTCTATGTTGGGGACATTCTGTTCCCTCCAGCAAAAGTGACTCAGGTTGGGCCATGCTCATTTGAGAAACAACATAATTATGTTGACCTAAAATTATTATTATTGTCTTTAAATTGAAGAGCATCAACAAAAGAAGGGAATTTACCCTTCATTTAAACACTCTAAGGTACTAGCATGACAGCCTGTATCATTATATTATTGTAGCCTCCTGATGTCTTCATCAAACAGCCAGTGGCCCTAATTAGCAGCCTTGTGCTGAATTTTGAATAACATATCAAGTGTAAATAAGATGCCAATGTGTAGAAGGAAAAACTTCTGTTGTGTTTACTATTATTAAGAAGATTATCAAAAATTATCATCATCAATATGAAAGCCATAATTGTGAGAGCATCCTTGGATTCAGGGGAAGTTTCCATGGAATGGAGAAGTGCAAATGTATCCCCCAATTCACAAAGGGGATCAAAGGGTGACAAGAGTAATTACAGACATGATAGTTTAATTTCTATTCCAGGGAAATTAATGGCCACTGGTTAAAGGAATAATGCAGTATAATCTAGACAACACTGCGGTTATAGTTCAGACACAGCATGGGCTTATTAAGGACAAATCTTGTCCAGCCAATTTGATTGGATACTACGATGTGGTCAAAGGAACTGGATTCAAAAAATAATTTTGATATCATATACTTGGATTTCAGGCAAGCTTTTAATACTGTTGCACAGAAGACTGCTGTACAAATTGGAGAAGTATGGTATTAAGGGCAAGTTGCTGCTCTTGTTTGTTTGTTTTTTGGTTTTTAGGAGCATTAGCAACTAAGGCCATATTGCTCCTTGCTGCTCTTCATGGACTAATGTTATTAGTGGAGCCCCCCAGGGTTCATTGTTGGGCCCATTTCTGTTTTCTATATTTATCAATGATATTGATGAAGGTATATCAGGCTTAATGTCCAAGTTTGCAGATGCTACAAAGGTTGGCAGGGTTGTTAATGACAGTATGCTACTGCAACAGGATCTAGAAAAGTTAGGCAGATTAGCTGAGAAGTGGCAACTGAAGTGTAACATGAATAAATGCAAAGTACTGCATATAGGTAGCAGTAACCCCAGAGACACACATGTAGTTGATACACAGTAACGTATCAAACGTGTGGTACACTCAAAGCAGTGGAGAATGAAAAGGATCTGGGGGTAATTGTGCAGTCAGATATGAAATTCTCTGAGCAGTGCAGACAGGCTGCCAGGACAGCTCATGGGGTTTTGTCAATGATATGCAGGAATTTTGCTAGCGGGGATACGGTGATTATCCCCTCGTATAAGTCAATGGTCAGGCCACACCTTGAGTACTGCATACAGGCCTAGAGGCCTTGTTTTAGGAAGGATATAGAGCTGCTGGAATGAGTATGGAGAAGTGCAGTGAGATTGGTGAGGAGGAGGATAAAAGGGTGCTCTTACATAAAAGGCTTAAGTTCTGCAAATTGCAGCGTCTGGAGAATAGGCACCTGTGAGGTGATCTGATTGAGGTGTACAAGGCCTTGAATGGTTTGAGCAATCTCAGTGCTGATGGGATTCTTCCTCTTTTCTCAGATTGTGCACTTGAGGGGGGCACATAAATTCAAATTGAGGAAAGACAGTTTCAGAATAGATGTGCAGAAATTTGCCTTTTGCCAGCGAGTTGTTGATTGCTGGAACAAACTTCCATCTGTTGTTTTGGAAGTTGATAGCTTAAATAAATAGTTGGAGTGGGAATTGTTTTTTTTTTTTTTTTTGACTGATGCTGTATAAGCCTGCCTTCTTGCATCATGTGCCACTGCTAATGCTGACATAAAACACTAAGTTTGCATTATTATTAAGAAGCAAACTATTATTAAATTCTTTCAACATCTGCACTGAAATACAAACCCAGACTTTTACTAATTTTCTGCCTAGGGCAAATGCAGCTCTGTATTAGATGTTGAATATTAATTTTGTTATGTATACATTTGGAAAGTGTTTCCTTCCACACACACTTCTTGGCTGCTCATTTATACTTAATACATTATGAAAATTTATTTTGTTTCTCAGAGCAAACTAAACATAATTACAATTAATAAGCTTTCGGCTGGGAGGCAGCCTTCTTCAGATTGAATACCTGAATGGCAGTTGGAATAGAGATGTGCACTGCCAGGATGGTGCGTGAGGCGCGTGGTTAATTGTTTGTTGATGTTTGTGGCTGTGACATATGGTGGTGACGTGGCCAGCGTTTGTCTATGGATAGAATTACTGCCTCTGTGATGGGGTTAACTTGGCAACCACTGTTCCTGTTCAAAGAGGCATCCGAGCATTTTATATTGAACGATTCCAACCAGGTGCGCTTTAGGTAATGGTGGGACCTGTCCTTACCTAAAGCGCACCTGGTTGGAATCGTTAAATATAAAATGCTCAGATGCCTCTTTGAACAGGAACAGTGGTTGCCAAGTTAACCCCATCACAGAGGCAGTAATTCTATCCATAGACAAACGCTGGCCACGTCACCACCATATGTCACAGCCACAAACATCAACAAACAATTAACCACGCGCCTCACGCACCATCCTGGCAGTGCACATCTCTATTCCAACTGCCATTCAGGTATTCAATCTGAAGAAGGCTGCCTCCCAGCCGAAAGCTTATTAATTGTAATTATGTTTAGTTTGCTCTGAGAAACAATAAATTTTCGTAATGAATCCAGAGCACGTAGGCCTTTTTTACTATGTTAATACATTATTCTATCTTTCAGCACAAAGTTGTTAATTGAGTCCAACTGCTGCCTGATGAGAGACTGCTGCCCTCAAGTTTTCCAATAAAAATTAATTTCTTTTGATAATGCTATATCAATTTAAAGATATTAATTCCTAAGAATTTTGAAATGAAAATGAATTTATCTTTTTTTGTGCTAAAGATATTGTTTCTAAAATGAGCATAAACTTGAAGCCTTGTTACTGCTACTGGAAGGAACAAGTCATCCCCAAGACAAAATGACAGAAAAATAGAGCACAGTTAGGTACTATTATTAAATTATTTCGATATGTGCTTTGCAGTATAACTCTGGACCTTCATTAATTTTATATTTAGAGGTTTTATTTTATTTTATTTTTTGCTAAGATAGAGTATATTACAAAAAATCTAAATAATGTAAATTATGTATTTGATTTGCGGACAATAAAAGCAACAGTTTGGTAATTTTGAAGAGAATAACAGCAAAAACATTGTAACACAGAGATGCCCAGTACTTTGCATATTATAGTGTAGAACAGGGATACATCTGTCATATAGTTTGTGGTTGGTGCATTATAGCCAAGTTTGCTGTTGTGCGAGTAAACCCAAAATGAAATCAAATCAAAGTCATATAGCTGATATAATTTCTTTAATGAACAGGGATTGTTTTATAAGGTTGACCATCATGAATCTATGGCATTTAAAAATTTCAGTACAAAATAGCATATTAATTTCAAAATCGATATAAAATGCTATTTTGTTTATCAGCATAAAAGAATGGATAGTTTTACTTCCTCTTTTATGGGAGTACTCTACCCTTTATTTTCCATTAAGCCTGAAGATGAGAATCGCATCACTTAAATTTCCTTTAATGAAATATTTTGAGATATAAAAATGATATCATGTTATAGTTAGAAGTTTTAATTTTTATCACCACATATGTCCGATTCAAATTATCTGTAAAATTGGCAAAATCATTTTAAAGTGTTTACCATCAAGGTGTTTTTAGCATATACAATGTGTTTTGGATGACAAATGAATTCAACAATTTTGTGCTTAAGCTTGTGAAACAAATTTCGCAAATTTCAACGAAATTCTCTTTCAGAAAATAATTTGATTCTTATTACTTATATATGCAGGGGTACATTACTGCATGGTTTATTATTACTAAGAAGAAATTACTATTACAGGTGAATTGGTAGCATAATGAACCATTTAAATCAATAAAGATAGATTCCAACTTTCTGGAACACTTTTTTTTTTATCAACTCAGAGAGATAAATGTCTTTAAAAGCTAATGATTTAATTCAAAATAATGAAGGAATGAAAATAGTAAACAGAAAAAATTATTTTAAAATGTTAATTTTTTTCTTTATAGATTTAAAATCTAGAAGAAATGTTATTGTGACATTTCTGAATATGTAGTTAGATTAGACACTGCAATGTCAAATTTCTTGAGGAGACCCAAACAGTTTGCATGACTAAACCCAGTGATTTTTTTACATATAAACAAAAAAAGTTGTCCATATACAGAATAAATGTAACTTTTATCATGATAATAGTTTTCTTTGTATTAAACTTTGAATCCATTTGGGGATCTTACAGATATATATGCAGATATGGACAAATTTTAGAATTCAGTATGAGAGTAAATTACCAGTATATTTTAGAATTAACTGTACTTAGACTACAGGGTGTAAGTAAATTTTGGAGATATAAGAAAATAGCCTTCAAGTACCCATCTATATTGAAAAAGGCACATTTAATTCACTTCCTTATATCTGAGATATAAGGATCTTCCTTGTATTCCAGACTTTATGGACACCCATATAATGAAGTTTTATTTTATTTTTTCTCTATATTCAGGTCATGATTTCATTAGATCACATCTAATGCTGAGAGAGTGACAGAAACTTTTGAAGATTAGTATTAATAACTCTCACTGCAAATTGATAAAGAGCAAGTATAGCATATTAATAAAAATTTGTAGTTCAGTTTTATTTTATTATTATTTTTTTTTAGATTGGAATCTAGTATATTGAAAATGTTAAATGAGTCTTACAAAGCTATTTGTGCCAGCAACAAACCAGAAGAACCTTATACTTCAGAAAAGATAAATACAATGAAATATGGTTACACATTTCTTTGTGATCCCCAAGAAGTTTTGGAAATAAATTTTAATAGTCCTCAGGCAAGTTTAATGAATGGTTACTTTTATTAAAAAGGATTCTGAAATTCTGAGTGTAGTAGTTTTTTTTTTTTTTTTATACGTTTGTTGTTATTTTATTTATTTTATTTTATTTTTTAGGAGATTGAAAGACTTTTGAAAGGTGTCATATTTAAAAATCAGTTTCATTGCATTAAATCTGGTGAACTGGATGCCATAGCTGTTTGGTTTGACTTGTATCTCAGTGAGCAAATAACTCTTTCCACTCACCCACTTTCTGAACGGTGCTGGGAACAGGCAATATTTCCCATATTACCTCATCACCTTAATGGTAAGAAATAATGTTTTTATCAAATCTAGTATTCTTTAATAGTTTGTTATTATCTTTATGTGAAATAAATTACAAAAATTATTTTCAATATCGTGAGTATATTAAACGAATAAACATATAATTCATAAAGATTAGTTTGGATGAGCTAATTTTTATGAAATTAAAGTAATGTTTATAATGTGTAGTTTGTGCGGCTGTTGCTAATTTATAAAAATTTTGAAAATTGGAGCTTTCTTTCTAGCACATGGTAACTATTTCTACTGTTATTTAATAAAATAAGAAGTCTAAAAACTGTACAAAACTCTTTTTTTTTTTTCTTTTTTTTTTTTTTTTATGAAATTAAAATGATCAGTTTTGTTGGATCATTGTAAAACACTTTTTTTTTTTTTTTTTACATTTCATATTAATTCTCAAAATTTGAATTTCACACATCTTTATTGGCTGACAGAAATTAAATAAGAGTTTCAGTTTCAGTAGCAGAATTTTTTTTTTAACACGGTTGTCATTTAATTGTATATTAGCATGATATCAACATGGAAATAAACTAATAGCCATAGTTTCTTTGGTTGTTTCTGACATATTTTGTTTTTACAGTCCCTTGTTCTTTTTCCTGAAAATTGTTGATGTCAACTCAGGCCATATGTGTGCTAGCTCTTATTGTACTGTAGTTGATATTATGTATGTATTATGTCTGGTTGAATTTCATTATTTCTGTATGAATGTGCATTCGTGGGCCAATTGGTATGTTGTGCAGGCTGAAACAAGTGGTGAAGCCAAAATTCAGGAACAGAAGGTCCTCTATGACACCATAGTATCATGGAGAACCTTCTCCTGATTGTGAAACAGTGCAAAATGCATCACAGGTTGCATTTAATCCTGATTCACAGTCTCTTTTGAACATGAATTTTTTTGTGTAGATAATTCTATTAATATCCAATATACTGTATTTGTTGCCTTATAAGAAGCTGTGGCATGGAAGGCACCCCCTAATTTGGAAAGAAAAACTTTTGAAAAATTTTTATTGTTAATATAATGGAAATATAAAATTCAATAAAAATAAAAGCCAATAAAGAAAGGTATATAATTATTACTCTTATTATTTTAGTATTATTCAACTTCAAATTCATTACTGACTTAATCATTATCCTCAAATCAACATTATCATCATCCTCTTCACTGTCATTCTCATACAATAAATTTTTTTCTTTATTCACTGTCATTCTCATACAATAAATTTTTTTCAGTGCCATCCATTGCATTACTTATACCACATTTTTTAAAGAACTTGACCACAATTTCAGTCTAAACATCATGCCATGACTTCAGTACCCATTCACACACTTGTGCTATTGATGGACGTTTCCCTCCTGTAGCATCATATTATGATTCCTACAAGTTTTCTTCCAAATTTGGCCATTTAGGTGGAATTTTATGAAGGTTGTGTTTTGTTTTATCAGCTTCTTGTAATAAAACTTCTTGCTTCCTCCATTGATAAATCATCTTCTCAGTAGGCAGTGGTCCGAAATTTTGTTCTACTGCTGTGTTCCCTTGTTCTTTGGCATATTGTACTACTTTTAACTAAATCCAATAGTATAATTTTGATGCACTTGCTATTGATAAAGGCTTAAATGTATAACTGAAATTCACTTGTTATTCCAACAACAGCCTGGTAATTACTGAAAAGTGTACTAACATATAATAGTTAACCATCTTTTAACTACTATATGTTAACTCTCAGTTTTGCACATGTGCTGTATTTCCACTTTTGGCTTCTAAGATGCATGCCGATTTTTTAAGGGAAAAAAGTGTCTTATAAGCCGATAAATACAGTAATTATATACATGGTGTCTAAAAGTTAACTCCTTTAGTTTAAATGCAAATTCCCATTATTTTAAATAACATTTGATGTCCTGAAGTAATTTAACATAATGCATCTGAATATAACATCATAACAGTTTTAAGATGTGAAACATGCAGATAAGTAAGCTGTAAGAATATATGCTACAACAGCAGTACACACTTTCATCCTGATGTGGTACAGAATGCAGAATAGAGTGATGAATTCAGAGTGATAAATGGCTAGTTTGGAGTAGCAAAATTTCAGAGATTATGGCAATAATATAAGATGAGATGTCTTAAAAACAAGTTTAAAGTGGCACCGCCGTAGCCAAGTGAGCAGGAGCGGCAGTGCGTAGCACCCGCTTCTTGATTAGACCGGGGTTCGAGCCCGTGACCACCAAATACGGAGGATGTGGAAAGGTCAGGGAATGACCACCACATATCCTCGAAGCAATATGCCCTTAGTTGCTAATGCTCCTAAAAACCACATAACAAGTTTAAAGTCAACCAAGAGTTACAGCATCCCAAGATATTGTAACACTCTCTCTCTCTCTCTCTCTCTCTCTCTCTCTCTCTGTCTCTCTCTCTCTCTCTCTCTCTCTCTCTCTCTCTCTCTCTCTCTCTCTCTCTCTCTCTCTCTCTCTCTCTCTCTCTCTCTAACAACAAATGTAGGGGGATGATAGCCAGGTATAAAAGAGGGAACTTACTGTGAGAGAGTCCTGGTTTGAATTTCTTTCACCTCCCCCACTCTTAGGTGGCTCATCTGACTTGGTGATCTGTATCACTGATCTCTGGAGCCAATATGGACTTATGTTTTCTTTGTAGATGTTGATTCATTCTTGAAACTGATTCTTGACATGTGCACACCTGGTAAGAATATAGAACACTCCCATTTCTCTAGCTTCAGGGAGAAGTACCGTTATTATGGGCAGTAGTGTTAATGGTCTGTGGTAGCATCATGAGTCAGGTGGTAGATGACTTTCATCAACCGATGAAATACCACCACTTTGCTTATTGGAGGCTTGAAGTGGTGAAACCCATGTTTAGTGTCTAGAGAAAGGTTTCCGGCATCCCCCTCTCCCCATACTTCTCCTTCAACCCATGCACGGTACTATAGGCTTTGATACCTTTCGTGTTTGGGGTTCTCATAAAAAAATAAAAAATAAAATAACAACGACATCACTGATCTCTGCATCTTTGAAGGAGACACACTGACTATTATAGGGGCAAGGTCCATGAGCCTTTTGTGAAGCTTTCCAAAAATACCATAGGTTCTGAAATTATTTTCTTGAACAGTAAAGCTCATTTAATCAACAGATTCCTTCAGAATTAGGATATTCTTCAGTTGGAGTGGTCACCCAGCTCACCAGACTTGAAAGAGCATGGTTGAAATGCTTCTTTAAGAACAGAAATACTGTTCTTCCTCTCAAAGATTTCATTACTGTCATCCAAATCTGTTATACCCAGTGGGGATGCAGGCCACTATTGTATGTCATTGATGTCAGTAAATCTTTAATGTAGGGCAGCTCCTGAACGCAAGTCTGTCTCTGCCTTGTAACTCCATGCTGGGAATGGTACTCACTAATTCCAATTGGTATATTTGTGAAGTAGTAAGTAGGTCCTGAACTATCAGCCTTCCATTCTCAAGTTTTTTTCATGTTACCATGTTTCCTGTGTTTCTAAGAAATCCCATTTCTGAAGATTCTAATTTTTGATTGTTTATTTCTTTGGAATAAATCAGTTTATTTATTTTAGACTATGGAACTAGTTTTTGGCTCCATAGTCTAAAATAGCCTTAAAAATATGTTATAAGCAGCTAAGTTTGTATTTTGGCTGACTTCCTACACTTACTGCTCTGTTTTTTCATTTCTAATTTTCCATCTTCATTCCCAAATACACAAAATTACTAATTTATTCCAATTTTTGATTATTTAGTTTACACTTTAAATTTTCTTTGTCTCTACAAGCTTTTCATGATTTTTGTTTTTGTGTAATAATTTTCATAAAACCTGCTAATGCCAAATTCATTGCAGCCATTATCTACATTTCAAATTACCACAGCCATTTACTTAACAGCACAATATCATATGCGTATAATAATGAGCTAATTGTTTTGTCTTACATTTTTTTATTAAATGGTCATGAAAATTATAAAAAGAAGTGGGGATAAAGTGCAGCCTTGCCTCACCCACAAGTTCATGCTTAAACTATTTTCCAATGCTTTCTTCAGCTCTCATCATTCATCATTATCATTCTACTCTTCCGTTTGGCATGGATTGAGTCCCTATTTAGATATAGTCCTCCATTGTTGTTAATCTCTTTAATCTTGCATCATTTGTTGATAACTCTGAAAGCCTGTTTTCCTTTAGGCATTGGAGCCATTCTCTTTTGGGTCTTCCTGGTGGAGAATTGGAGATAAGAGATCAGTACTACATTAGGCAGCCTGTGTTGTTTCATCCGGTTCACATGTCCAAACCACTGAAGTTGTTTTTTGTAGATCTGCTCTATTATTCTGCATTCAACTCTAAACTCTACCTGCAGATTTTCAGCTCTCACTGCAGATTTTCCATTTTTCTAAAATTTGAAGGAGTAGATTTCTAAGTACTACATCATATGAATAAATCCTAAATACAGGTTATTATTACATTGTCGTGACTTGAAAGGATGTCAGGATTTTGACAAACTTGATGCTCAGAAAACTCCAGGTCCTGACAGTATTTCTTCACTTGTTCTCAAAACCTGTGCTCCTGAACTTACACCCATTCTTTGCTGCCTTTTTTTCACTTTCTTATTCCAAAGGTGTTTTTCCTTTGCTTGGAAATTTGCTCATATCCAGCCAGTTCCTAAAACGGGTGACAAATCCCTCCCATTGCAATTACTTCTACTCTTTCTAAAGTAATGGAGAAATCAATTAAACTGCCAACTTTTAAACTATCTAGAATCCTTCAGTCCGATCAATGATCACCAGTATGGATTCTGTCAGTGTCGATCCACTGGTGATATTCTGGCTTGCATTACCCATTTATGGACAAATTCAATGGAAAAGTTTGGTGAAGCACAAGCAATTGCTCTTGACATCTCAAAGGCTTTCGATTGTGTTTGGCAAAAAGGTCTTCTGAACAAGCTTCCATCTTATGGTTTGCCAACTGATTTTTGTAATTGGTTATCCAGTTTTCTCTGACCACTCACTGTCTTCTAACGTCTCCACTAATGCTGGTGTCTCCCAAGGTACAGTTCTTTCCCCCACTCTTTTCATCCTGTATATTAATGACCTTCTTCCATTGACCAGAAATCCTATCCATAGTTTTGTTGATGATAGCACATTGCATTCCACTTTCCAGTTTGAGAATCCTTGCCCTGCTCAATCAGCTTCAACGTCTCGAATATCCACTTCCAATTCCTTAAATGCCGATGTCCAAGTAATTCTCCGGTGGGGCAAAAACAACTTAGTTGATTTCAATCGTACTAAAACACAGTCCTGCCTTATCCCAAAAAGGATTCTTCAGCTCCTATGCTTATCTTTGGTGACACTCCGATTTCTAAGCAAAATGATATATCTCTTTTAGGGATTACCCTGACTTCTAATCTCTCTTGGCACAAGCACATTACAAATATTGCTTCCTCAGCATCTAAAAAACTCTGTTTTCTCTTTTGCTCTCGGCGTTACTTTTCTTCCAAACAGCTGCTCACTCTGTACAAATCACAAATCCGTCTTACCATGGAATATTGTTCTCACATCTGGGGTGGTGCCCCCAAAACCTCTCTCAGGCTTCTTGATTCCATTCAGAAGAGGACAATTAGGTTAATTAATGACTCATCTCTAACAGACTCTCTCCACTCTCTGTCTCATAGATGTAATCTTTCTGCTGCATGCCTTTTCTACAGATACTTCCATGGGCACTGTTCTTCTGAATTGGCTTCTATAATTCCCGCTCTCTCTTTAAAAACAGTCCGAACGCGTGCTGCCAACTTTTCATCATCCTTGTTTATTCATTCAACTGCCGTTTTCTGGAACAACCTTCCTTCGTAGGTATTTTCTGAAAATTATAATCTGCAGAAGTTCAAATCTAATGTCAACAGATATCTTCTCAACCTCCAACCCAAGGACGGTACTAAGTACTATAGGCTCTAATACCTCTCCTCAATTAACTGAGGTTAATTGAAGAGAAGTATTTGGGGTGTTCGTAAAAATTTAAAAAAAGCAGAAACAGAATGTCTATGAGACAGAGAGAGAGAGAGAGAGAGAGAGAGGAGAGACTTTGTTAGAGATGGATCATTATTTAACTAACTGCCCTCTTTGGAATGGAATCTAGAAGCCTGAAAGAGGTTTTCGGGGCATTGTCTCAGATGTGGGAACAAAATTCCGTGTTGGGAGGGATTTGCAATTTGTACAGAGTGAGCAGCTGTCTTGAAGAAAAGTAATGCTGATAGAGAAAACCAATAGAAAAAACCCAATTTTCTAGATGCAGAGGAAGCAATATTTGTAATATGCTTATGCCAAGAGAGATTAGAAGTCAAGGTAATCCCCGATAGAGATAGATGATCTTGCTTAGGAACCAGTGTCATCGAACATAAGCATAGGAGCAGAAGAATCCTTTTTGCGAGATACAGGACAGGACTGAGTTTTAGAAGGATTGAAATAAACTAAGTTATCTTTACCCCACTGGAGATCAGCATTTAAGGAATTGGTAGAGGATATTTGAGAAGTTAAGCTGTTTGCACTGGGCAAGTTTTCTCAAACTGGAAGGTGGTATTCAATATGCTATCATCAGTAAAACTTTGGATAGGATTTCTGGTCGATGCAAGAAGGGATATACAAGAGGAAAAAAGTGGGAGAAAGAACAAAACCTTCAAGAACATTACATTAGTGGAAGCGTTAGAAGACAGGGACCCATCTACCTGCCGCCTCCTTAGCCAGGTGGGCAGGAGCAGCAGTGCGTAGCACATGCTTCTTGGTTAGACTGGGGTTCGAGCCCGTGACCACCAAATACAGAGGATGCAGAAAGGTCAGGGAATGACCACTGCATATCCCCGGAGCAATATGGCCTTAGTTGCTAATGCTCCTAAAAACCAAATAACAACAACAACCCATCTACCATTTAGCGGTCAGATAGAAAACTGGATACCCAATTACAAAAAACAGTTGTTAAACCATACAATGAAAGATTATTAGCATTAGCAGTGACAAATGATGCAAGAAAGCATTATTTGCCTATGCAGAAACAAACACCATAGGAAATGAATGGAGGAAATGAAAAGGGTTCCCCTCTTCATTTCCTCCAATACTTTGTCTGGTTCTTCATTGAATTTATTTGAATTATCAACTTCCACACAAACAGATGTAAGTTTGTTCCAACAATCAACCACCAGGTTGGCTAAAAGCAGACTTCTGCTCATCTATCCTGCAACTGTCCTTCCTCAATTTGAATTTGTGCCCCCCCTCCATGTGTGTGGTCTGATCAAGAGGAATGATCCCATCAGCATTGAGCTTTCTCAATCCATTCAAAACCTTAAGCACCTCAGTCAGATCACCTTGCAGTTTTACTAGTCTCTGGATGCTGCAGTTTGCAGAACTGAAGCCTTTCTTGTTAAGAGCACCTCTTTTATTTCACAATCTTGCCATTCTCTGTACTCGTTCCAACTGCCCCCACATCCTTCCTAAAATGAGGCCTCCAGACCTGTATGCAATACCCAAGATGTGGCCTGACCATTGCCTTATAAAATGGGATAATCACCTCCTTATCCCTGCTAGAAAAATTCCTGTTATCATTCAAAAAACCCTATGAGCTGTCTGCATTTCTCAGAGAACTTCATATCTGACTGCACAATTACTCCCAGGTCTTTCTCATTTTCCACTGCTCAAGTAGCACAACACATTTGGTTCATTACTCTGGAGTTACTGCTGCCTACATGCAGTACACAGAAAGGACAGAATTCATGGGATACCTGGTTTCTGGGCAATGCGATGCTGTCACTCCTCTTGCTAGTGGATGAACCCACCGCTTGGCAGGTATATAGGTACACTGCATTCACATAGACAGTAATTCGATGTCAGTATGGATAAACATCGTGAATTAACCAACTTTGAAAGAGGGATGGTGATAGTGGGTGCCTGATGCATGGGTCACTCTATCGCGGAGGTGGTACAGAAATTGAACTATCCTCGTTTGACAGTATCAAGAGCATATCAGGAATGCGCCATTTCCTGACAGCCTGTCTGCATTCCTCAGAGAACTTCATATCTGACTGCACAATTATCCCCAGGTCTTTCTCATTTTCCACTGCTCAAATAGTACCATACATTTAGTTCATTACTCTGAAGTTACTGCTACCCACATGTAGTACACAGAAAGGACAGAATTCATGGGATACCTGGTTACTGGGCAATGCGACACTATCATTCCTCTCGCTAGTGGATGAACCCACTGCTTGGTGGGTATTGCATTCGCGTAGACAGTAATTCAATGTCAGTATGGATAAACATCGTGAGTTAACCAACTTTGAAAGAGGGATGATAGTGGGTGCCCGACGCATGGGTCACTCTATCGCGGAGGTGGTGCGGAAATTACATTATATCTGTTTGACAATATTAAGAGCATATCGGGAATATGCCATTTCCTTAATAACATCTCATTGTGAACAGCGCTGTGGGCAGAGAAAGATGGTGGATGAATGTGGCCATTGACATCTGTCTTGCATTGTTTCTACCAACCAGAGAGCAACAGTGGCACAAATCACTGCCGACTTCAACGAGGGAGGTGTCAGAAACGTCTCCACCAAGACCATCAGGCAGTCATTAGCCACAATAGACTGTGGGAGCCTCCGACCCACCATAGTCCCATTGCTAACGCCACGAGACAGGTCTCCTGGTCTGTTGAGTCCCGTTACCTGTTATTTCGAGTGAACAGGAGGGTGCCTAACTGGTGGAAACTGCACAAAGCTATGCATCTGTCATGCCAACAGGGATGACTGTTCAGGCATGTGCACTGTCAGTAATGGTCTGGGGGTGTTCAAATGGCACATGTTGGTACCTCTAGTATGTCTAGACACATCTCTGAATGGTCCATCCTTGCTGACCATCTGCATCCCTTCATGGTCATCCTGCACCCACAGGGCAATGGCCTCTTCAGCAGGACAGTGGGCCTCCCCACAGAGCCATGGTGACTAGAACATTGTTTGAAGAACGTTCTGCAGATTTTACCACCGTGGAATGGCCTCCCTGTTCACCAACCAAACATAAACCCTGTGGAGCATCTTTGGGATGCTGTGGAAAAGTCTGTTTGAGCTTCAGATTCTCCACCCAGGAATGTGACAGAATTATGGACAGCGGTGCGACAAGCATGGATGGAAATACCTGTGGAATGCTTTCGTGAACTAGTGGATTCACTGCCTCGCCATGTGACTGCCCTTGTCCAGGTGAAAGGCGGGCTTACCCATTATTAGGTAGGTATCCCATGATTTCTCTCCACTCAGTGTACCATGCATTTGTCAATGTTATACTTCAATTGCCATTTCTAAACCAATCTGCTGAACTATTCTAAATCCCATTGCAGTAGCATACTGTCATTACCCTGCTAACCTTCTGTCATCTATAGATTTGGACATTAAACCTGATATGCCTTCATCAGTATCATTGATAAATATAGAAAACCACAATGGGCCCAACACTGAACCCTGGGGGAGTAACATTAGTCCATGAAGTGCAATGTTCATTGATTAACACTCTATCTTCAACCATCTGCTTATCCATAGCAGCAACTTTCCCTTAATGCAACACTGGTTCAATTTGTACAGCAGTCTTTTCTGTGCAACTGTATCAAAACGTTTTCTGAAATCCAAGTATATGGTATCAAAATTATTGTTTGCATCCAGTTCCTTTGTGACCACATCACAGTAACCAATCAAATAGGTCAAACAAGATTTGCTGTTAACAAACCCATTCTGTGTTTGACGTATGATTGTGATCTTGTGTAGATGATCATGCATTACTTCTTTTATGAATGACTCCATTATTTTCCCTGGAACAGACGTTAATATAACTGATCTGCAAGTACTCATGTCACCTGTATCCCCCCTTTGTGAATTGGTGATACATTCGCACACTTCCAGTCCGCAGCGACCTCCTTTGAATTCAAAGATGCTCTCATAATTATGGCTCAAGGGTTTGCTTACTTCCTTTGCTGCCTCCCTTAATATAAATGGATAGATTCCATCAAACCCAGGTGCCTTTGTTATGTTTTAACTTCAACAATTTTTCTTCCAGTTTTCTCTCAGTTATTCCAAAATCATTTAGCACCCTGTTAGAGCTTGATAAACTTCTGGGATCTCCTTTCCTAAAGAATTCCTTGTGTTTGAATGTAGATGCAAAATGATCAGTCAGTTTTTCAGCAACCTGAGTAGGATCATCAACAGTCAAATTATTGATATTGAGTGGACCATGATTCATTCCCTTCCTTCTAGTGTTTACATAAGTAAATTTTTTGCATCCTTTGCAAAAGATTTTTTGTTATCTGCCTTCGCTTGCCTGACCTCTTTTGCGACTTGATTACAGACTATTTTATCTGGCATAGGCTTATGTGTCATCCAATAATTTATATGCATCCCATGCTCTTTTCTTCTCCACCACGAGCCTCATTAGTTCATCTGACATCCATTTAGGCCTAAACCTTGAAAAGTATTCCTTAGTTGGTATGAAAAGCCTAGTACCTTCTATGATTAATTATTTGAACGTTTCCCATTTAGAATTTGCTGTTGATAACATCATCAGTTGGTCTCATCGTATAGAATTTAAAAAAATGTTTGAGACTTCTATAGTCACCTTTACTGGTGTCACCCAATAATTTATATGCATCCCATGCTCTTTTCTTCTCCACCACGAGCCTCATTAGTTCATCTGACATCCATTTAAGCCTAAACCTTGAAGAGTATTCCTTAGTTGGTATGAAAAGCCTAGTACCTTCTATGATTAATTCCTTGAACGTTTCCCATTTAGAATTTGCTGTTGATAACATCATCAGTTGGTCTCATCGTATAGAATTTAAAAAATGTCTGAGACTTCTATAGTCACCTTTACAAAAGAAAAAACCCTTCCCTTTACCCCTGATGGTAGTTGCATCTTTAAGTAAATCCCAAATCAATACGCTGTGATCACTGCCACCTAGTAGTTCTTTTATCTGCAGATTCTTAATGCTTATTTAGAAGACCTTTATGCCAAACATCAAAAGCTTTTGAAATGTCTTGAGTTTCACCAAACATTTCCATTGAATTTGTCCATAGATATGTAACATAAGTGAGAATATCACCAGTGGATCAACACTGATGGAATCCATATTGGCAATCATTGATCACATTGAAGATTTCTAGATATTTTTAAAAGTTGGTGGTTAATTGATTTCTCCATTACTTTAGAAACAGTATAAGTAAGTACAATGGGATGATAATTGGATGTGAGGAATTTGTCACCCTTTTTAGGAATTGGCTGGATATGAGCAAATTTCCAAGCAGAAGGCAAAACATCATTGGAATAAGAAAGCAAAAAAGGTACTACAGAACAGGAGTAAGCCAGGAGCACATGTTTTGAGAACAAGTGGAGAAATACCATTAGGACCTGGAGCTTTCTTAGCATCAAGATTATTCAAAATCCTTCTGACATCTTTTTGACAGAAAATCACAGGAGGCATTGGAACATACTCGGAATAGTAGGAGGTGGTTTACCAAGATTATCAATACAGACTATCACCAATTTGTGATCTGAAGTACCTAGAGGACCACTCACCTTGACTGTGTACTTAGAAGGATTGTTTGTGAGAAAAAGATCAAGCATGTTGGCTGTGTTGTTAGGATTATCTGGTATTCTGGCAGGTAAATGAACAATCTTTACGAGGTTATTAGTACAGTGGATTCCAGTTATTTGGTACACATCGGGATAGTGGATTTTGCCCCGATTAAGTGGCTGCCCCAATTATGAAAGTTTCAAGTGGCTTTCTTTATGTTGTGGCTTGTGGCTTTCTTTATGTTGAAATACTGTTTGTAAGGGTGCACGACTTGCACAGAATTCTAGTAATCTTTTACCATTATTATTAGATTTACTTTTCCCCACAAGTTTTCCGAGTATATCTATAGGCATAACTGTCATTTCCTTCACTGCTGTTTAAATATCCGGCAGTACTATTCTTTCTCTGCCATTTGTAAGTAACTCTTCTATTTCATCTTTTTTTTTTTTTTTTGTATAGAAACAAATTTCTTCACCCAACTTTCCATCTTTCCCATCGTATTTCCAACTCATAAAAAAGTAGGTTTGCATCTAATATAATCCACAAGTGGCATGTTGTGCAAGTATAATATTTAGTCATAAAATTAAGAACACATGCACTTTATCCCACTGTAAAACCAGTTTGTATTTTATTTCCTAAGAAATATATACAAAACGTATATTTTGCAGTATGATTCTTCAGTGTCTTGTTGCTACCTCTTCATTACTTGAACTCATGTTTTTTGAACGAACAAAGGAGGAAGAAATAGATGAGTAATTTTTCCTCTTAAGTTCTCAGTAATGAAGAAGTGGTATTTAATCATACTATGAAACGTGTTTTGTATATATTGTAGTTAGCATGCTTTGTAGTTTTCCAATCTGACATTAATATATCATATGGCGTATAAACTATGTATGCGAAGGGTATGAAATATACAGGATTACAAATTACTAAATTTACATAAATACTACATTGAGATTGAAAGTAATTATTTTTAGAAACACTTCTGAAAGTACATCAGATTGCTGAGATGATTATTGTCTCCTCTGTAACTAGTGCTTTTGAAGGTGGTTGTATTTGTGAAATAAACGTGTGTTGAAAGGATTTCATCTTCTTAGGAACCATAAGGCACTGGGGTCTGAAAGAAAATTAAGAAACATAACATTTCAGTAACCTCTAAATTGCCATAGAGCTAGCTTCAAAGGCAGGTAGTTCAAACTGCAATATGCAAAGAAATTAGCCAGTTGAAAACTGAAAAATGAAAGAAGGCTTTAATTTAGAACTTTACCAATAGTGAAGTTCTAAATTAAAATATATTTTTAGCATTGTCATTTCCCTCAGAACAGGTCTTATCCACCAATTTAGCTTAGTTATAGGATATATTGTAAAAAATGCTCTGATTTTATGAGAAAGTGAGTTTTTATCATTAATAATAGTTTACTGCTTATTTTATAATCAGTGAAATAATCTATAATGCTAATATAATTTTTAAAATCTTGATTGTTTTTTGTATTCAGCAGTTTCTTATGTTGAATATTCTTACTGATATAGGAAGCTCTTCATTTTTGGAAAGTGGAACAAGTCTGAAGGTACTTTTTCAGTGTAAAGGACATTTAACTCTTTGTGGAGTTGAAGTTATTTCTAATGATGATCATTCCATAGTACATCATCACCAAATATTATCTTTAGATACTGATCTCATTTTGAGACTGAATGCATATTTTGGTGACTCTCAACTTACTGAAGAAGTTCTTAGAATACTTTCTGATACAGAATTATCTGTGATCGATCTCTCTACTTTTCCTTGGATTGGTCTAGTAGCTGCTAAGATGACATCTAAACAGGTGTCAGTTATCCATTCAGAATATGATGAGAAGATTAGAGAATTGCAGGTAAAGTGCCAAATTGCAGAAGAGAAAATTGTAATTACAAGTGTCGAAGATCTTAGTAAAGGTCCACCTAGTTGGGATCTGTTAATAGTTGATCCTGTGGAGCCCTCTGGAATATTGAAAACTCAGATGCTTGAAGATATTGCTTTACTAAGGTAAGTTTGATATTATTCAAATGATAACAAAAATGTATACAAATTTAGGCATCTTAAAAGCAGCATTAAAAAGATATACAAAAGAATAATTGGCGAAGGTAAAGAAAGCCTGCACGAGAACGACGAGAAACGTCAGATAACTTACACGGAAAATTAGTTTCCCGATATGGCACTCTAGCGCTGCTCACTCGGTAAACAGACGGTAGGTGCTATCAGTCTGGAGCAAAGTTGAAAACGATATATTGATTGACAGGTAGACGTGGCAAATGATGTGCTGATTGGTGCGCAAACACAACACACGATAACATCGGTTTAGTATCACTTTAGCAGCACTAATAGTAACTTGTCCTAATCGCACATGCCCTAACCTTTTTTCACCATTATAGTATTTCATAATGGTGAAAAAGGGTCAGGTTACCTCGACTTGAATCCCATGGGAGCTTGAACCCCTCCCAAAGTGGAGGGGGTAACTAACCTTTTTTCTTTGAAATCAGTCATATTTAGAAATACATTCATAAAAAAATAATTTTTTTTTATGACTGTATTTTTATTTTCTTGTTCAATAATATGCCCTAATGATGAAAAAAGGTCAGGTTACCTCCACTTGAATCCTGTGGGAGCTTGAACTCCTCCCAAAATGGAGGGGGTAACCTAACCTCTTTTTCTTTAGAATCATGGGTGGACTAGCACATAAATTGCTTATTAACAAAATATTATTTATTTTTTATTACTGTACTTTTATTTTTAAAGACACTCATGTGGATACACACGTATCATAACGTCAATCAGCACCTTAATAGCTATTCAGTATATATATAAAGAATCTTTCTTTCTTTTTCTATTATTTCCCAACCTAACGTTTAAGTTTAGGTTGCAAAATACAAGGAAACCTTTTCCTTTTTTCATAACCAAACCTAAATCAATAATACAGTAAAAACACTCATCAACTCCAAAAATCTACTTTTAATAATGAGAAAAAAAAAAACACAATAAAGAACATAAAAATGAACGGAACGAAACTTTCTCAGAACAAAAATTCATGAGTACAAATCATACAGTTGGACCTGAATAGCTATTCGCAATTTGAGTAACAATATTGTGAAAAGTATCTTCATGATTTTTCCCATAAATTTTACGCCACATATATTCATTGATGTGGCCCATCAACATATGTTTACAGCTGACATTTACTCTTTTAGTTACACTTTTTAGTTTCTTCCACTGGGCTTCGATATTATTTGTATTTGCTCCTGTATGTGGATCTATAAAACGTTCCTTGTGTTTCACCGTTAAATGTGTAATTCTTTTTTTCTAAGGCCGTAATACGGCTATATGCACGCCATTCATCTGTTATGATAGTAGTATTTTTCTTCACTACTTTTCTAATAATGCGCAAAAGAGTTTTTGCTTTCCGATTTTTTATCAGTTTCATGAAGACGAATTTAGATTCTCTTTCAAACACACCAAACACCCATTTCTTCTTAGCAGTTAAATTTCGTCCTCTGTGATGTTTTGGTTTTACCAATACAGTTTCGTCTGCTTCTACAATTTTCCCCAATCCACCCAACTTAATGGGTTTTTTTATCAACTGCAATTTGCAAATATCTCTTATAAAACTTAATTGCTGTCACTTTCAAAATCTCCAGATGGAATGCTGTCATAGTTACTGGCGTGCACGTTGACCAAAAGTATATAATGTACATTATCTTTTTCAATGAAAGTTTTGTATTTTCCATAAAACTATGTTTCAATAAAGAAATTCGCGAAGAACATTTTTTGCAACACCACAACTTTCCACATGACTCTGTTCATGATTCAATTAGTTTAAAATAATCATTGCACTTAAAACAGTACAATTTCGGTCTTATCAATTTAGTTTTCATCAAAAAATCAAACAATGTTTTATTTTCCTTACAGATTTCTTCCATCTTTAAAAGATTCATCGCTACTATTATGCACCGTTCTTTACTGATAAATACACATCACAATGCCAACCAATGACTACACAGTAGCTTGTCTTCTGTCGCACCCACTACCAGTCATTTCATCGTTTGCCACACGTACCTGTCAATCAATATATCCTTCTCGATTTCTGCTCTAGACCGATAACAACTACCGTCTGTTTACCGAGCAAGCAGCGCTAGAGTCCGGTGTCGGGAAACTAATTTTCCGCGTATGTTATCCGACGTTTCTTGTCGTTCTCATGCAGGCTTTCTTTACCTTAGCCAAATAATCAATATTTATTTTTACACTATGTGATCAAAAGTATTCAAAAGTGTTTGAAACCCCATCACAAATACTGTGTACTGCACTAGAAGTTCCCATGCATTGTATCTGCTAAGACATATCAGTATAAATCTCGTAGATGTGCCTGTACACTCGAAGGAATGGAAATTACAAACTTTCAACGTGGAATATCAGATGGATATATTAGTAACCATTCTGTGCACACAACTGCTGTTTGTTTGAACCTCTCAAAATCCACTATAACTAGGAACATGGAAAATATTATTCAAAGATGGAAGACTGTAGGTGATAACTCATTTGGAAAAAAAGGTTTAGACAGCTTTGCATCACAGACCCACAGAGATATTGGATGAACCATAAAGAGGGTAGGTCTCACACATGATGTTTTCTGCATGTCATCTGTGGTAAACGTCATGGAGCAGGGCCAAGATGCCACAAGAACATCCATTGGCATTTTAACCATCCACATGGAGCTGCATAGCTTTGAATTCAGTGTTAGGGCATCTGAGCATAAGCTCAATATCCATGGATCTAGAACAGTGAAGAAGGTGCTATGGAGCAACAACTTTTGCTACACAATGTTTTCATTTCACTGGATGTGTTTGGATATGGAGATTGCCCAAAAAGCGCTCCTGTCAGAGTGTATAGTCTCAACTATGAAGTTGATCAAGGCAGTGTGTGATATAGGGCTGTTTTATCTGGCTAAAGTGCCTGAAGCCATGAAGTCCGTGACCTACTTGAACATTTTTTTAAATTATGTGCTACCTCTGTTATAAAAGTTAAAGTGATACCGAATCCAATTTTAACATCAAATTCAAAAATATTGATCTAAATATGACAACTAGTGCCTTTTCAGTGAAACATCTTATATATATTTACACTTAATTCAATAGATTTTACTATGATTCTACTGTGCCTATACAATAGAATTCTATTAATACAAGGGTCAGGTGACCTAAATTTTAAGGTTTTTAATAATGAGGTCTACTGAAATTGTAAAAGCTTGACCATTATTGTTGGTACATATATAGTAGTAGTAGTAGTGGCATGTGATGCAAGAAAGCAAGTGTATGAGCTTATGCAGCATCAGCCAAAAAAAAAAAAAAAAAAAAATCACACCATTCCCTCCAAATGCCTGTCCAGTTCCTCCTTAAATTTATTCAACCTATCAACTTCCACAACGACAGATGGAAGTTTGTTCCAGCAATTAACCAGCCGCTGGCTAAAGGCAAATTTCCGCACATCTATTCTACATCTGTCTTTTCTTAATTTGGATTTATGCCCCCTTAGGTTCGTAATCTGAACAAGTGGAAGGATCCCATCAGAATTCAGTGTGCTCAACCCATTCATGGTCTTATACACCTCAATCAGATCACCGTACAGATGCCTAGTCTCCAGCCACTGCAATTTGCAGAACTTAAGCCTCTCTTGGTAAGAGGATCCCTTCATTCCCCTCACCAATCTTGTTGCCCTTCTCTGTACACGCTCAAGTAAATCTACATCCTTCCTAAAATGAGGCCTCCTGACCTGTACGCGATACTCAAGGTATGGCCTGACCATTGCCTTATACAGAGGGACAATCACCTCCTTCTCCCTGCTAGCAAAATTCCTATATATCATTGACAAAACCCCATGACCTGCCCTGGCAGCCTGTCTGCATTGCTCAGAAAACTTCATATCTGACTGCACAATTACTCCCAGGTCTTTTTCATTTTCTACCACCTTAAGTGGGAGAAATATCTAACTTAAATATCTAACTTAAGCTTCTTTAACAGTAATCTTTTTGTATTGGTGTTGCTGTGAAACATAATTTTTGCTTGGTTCAAAAGATCTTTTGCTGTTGGTGTTTCTATAATAGCAACACCAATAGCAAAAGAAAGGTGGATGATAATATTGCTATATCATGATCTGCCTTAAATGCCTCGGCGCCTCCGTAGCCAGGTTGGCAGGAGCAGCAGTCTGTAGCACACGCTTCTTGATTAGACTGGGGTTCAAGTCCGTGACCACCAAATACAGAGGATGCGGAAAGGTCAGGGAATGACCACCGCATATCCCTGGAGCAATATGGCCTTAGTTGCTAATGCTCCAAAATAACAAACAAACAAGCCTTAAATGCCTCAAATTCTCCAACAAAATCGGAGCAGTCCATACAATTCTCTTTTCCTCAACGTTGCTATCACATTAATTTACTGGAGGGAAAAGAGACTTTAATGGACTGTTATGATTAGACAAATTTGGGCATCTTAAAAGTAGCATTAAAAAAATATACAAAAGGATAATCAATATTTATTTGTACACTATATGATCAAAAGTATTTGAAAATTCCATCACAATTTTTTCAGTGATAACCACTCTATAACTGCTCTTTGTAAAGTATTTGACTATTACACTTGATGCAATATCATCCCAAGCAATAAACATTTTAAATAACATCCAAGACACCACATTGGTTGCAAATTTTTCCCCCTATGTTTCCAGTCAAGAACCTTATCAGGTGGGCTCTATATATGCCCTCTTGACGTTATAAATAATACCTTTATATAAAATCGGTGGCATTTGGAGGTAAAAAAAACAATCTTTAAATGTTCATATTTTGGCAGAATTTGCTATACAACAATATAGAATCATCAAAATGTTTCTCTTCTTTGAAGCTGTTCTTGATCAGCTGTTCTGGATTTAGGAACAGTGGATCCTAATCTTGAATGGAAAGCAGAAAGTAATTTTGAACCATTTATTTATGATCTTGATAGTGATCTTAGCAACATTTCAGTTAATGTTGGACTGTCAGTCTACAGAGAGTTGAAGTTTTTAAAAACATATTTTGTGAATAAGTTGCTACTTTTATAAGCTAGAAACCAATCAGTATTTCCAGCATTGCTCAAATGGAGTAATGTTCATGAGAAATGGAACCTGTGCAAATGCAGTAATAATGTTAATTTGTTAATTTCACAGGTTGCAAAATATTTGCAAAAAACAGACCAAAAAGATTGCTGGTCAGCAGATTCAGTTTGATTATAATGCCATTTTTATAAAATTATATTTTGTACTTGTCTGTCATCCTCCCACCATGATACAGCAGTTAGTTATCTTCCTGCCATGTATATTTATGTATATTTGCCTTTTGTAGAATTGTACTTAAGTTTAATGCTGACAAAGGTTGCCCTGCTAGGGTGACATAATTACTGCTGGGAGGGTAATAAACATGTACATTATTTTCGTTAGCTTGATTCTATCACTGCTCCACTTACTCCACTTTTTTAAAACTAATTAACAACCAGATGAAGATACTTTGTCATATTTGTAAGGTTATGACAATTTAAATTCATTTTATAAGAAATTTTAATCCATTTCAAAACTTGATGAGTATTATTTTGTGAAAAGAGGTTGAAGTTTAGTCACTGTATTTCTTCAAAGCATCTATTTTATCTTCCTTTTAGTATCATTCATTCTTAAATCTAATATTTCATTGCCATATTTCATTTTTTTTTTTTTTTTTACCAATTTTTTTCCAAATTTTAATCATCTAGAAAAGTTTTTAATAAGATTAAAACTAGTTGACATAACCTTCAGATATTTTAGAAAATTTGAAGAAGGGTACAGTATTTGTTTTTTTGTATTTTAGTGTGTTTTTAAATTATTCCTGATAAGCATGCTTATTTAAATGAAATCATTCTTGTTGATTATGCATGTTTTTAAACATATTTAATAAAAAAAATTTTTTAGCACATCATGTCTGAAATCGTCATCAATTATATTACCTTGCACACTGAGTATGTATGTAGTGCTCGTGGACTGTTCTTTATTAGTAGAACAAGCACGTGTTGCTGATGATGAAAGAACTTTAGGATACCAAATATCACAGTATATAAATTTTTTTGGGGTAAGTGATATACTTTTTGAAGAACTTTCTCTGAAAATAATATTGAAATAAGACAACCTCACGAGTAAAAGTCATGCTAAAGTTCTAAATGTGAATGAAATACAGGGTGTCCCATGACTTAACTTCAGGAGGTGATTCTGGAAGTCACTTTGAGGAGAAAAATATAATATTGACATGGGTCCAGTTCTCGATGGTTACTGTGCTATGGACATTTGAAATGCAGCTTGACCTGAAGTAATTTAGTATTGAAAAAAGAAAAACATTATTATTGGGAAAATTACATTGTATTTTACATAGTTTAAACTATAATAATTGTTCAAAATATGCTGTTAGCCTCAATATATAGCCTAGCTTGTTTAACTAGAGAACATATAAACCTTATAAATAAGAATAAGAACTACAATATTTTAACTTATTAACATGTTTATGTTGTATCAAAAATTCACTGAATCCATCTCTTGCATACACACCCACACACACACCATGTTTTTCAGGTGACTCCCATACATAGTAATCTAAGTGGTTGAGATTCATGGTGAACCTGGTGCCAGTCCAACGTACTGCCCAGCTTAGGGCCAGAGAAAGTGTTCATTCAGATATAGGGGTGCTCCATCATTCTGGTAGTATATATGTAATTGTACTGTTGGCAGAATGGTCTCTAAGAAGACCAGCAGTTCATTTTTTGAAAATATGATGTAAATGTCACCTCTTGGGCATTGCAGGAAAATACATGGTTTAAGCAGCTAGTTGCTGAGGGAACCATCCCACATGTTTACAGAAAAATGATTTTGGAAATTACTTTCATCTGTTTCGTATGGATTCTCACAAACCCATAAATGTGAAATTTTGGTATATTTGACTCCTTCACTAGTAAAATGTGCATTATCAATGAACAAAATGTAGCAGTGTAATAATGGGCATGTAACCAACTAAGGCTGCACTGTGTCATTTCAATCAGCATTAATAAACCCATGTTGATACAGCATTTTCTCCCAAAATAACCTCAGGAATCACCTTCTGAAAGTAAGGCATAAAATCATTGGCCACTCTATAATTGTAGTGCTTTGCAATATTTTTGTTATAATTCATTAGCTACATCCTTGGGTAGGAAAATGAAGCCTTGAAAGTCAGGAATATGATCCAAATGATGAAAAAGCTAATTCCAATGCACCTGCCCTAGACACACTTACTGAAGGTAAATGCTGTTTCATTTTCATTGTACATCTCGTCAGCCCTTGATACAATGAATCACATTCCCTACATGAAATGTTGTATACTATGTCGTTTATCTGTGTCGAAAATGACGAAAGTATTGATCAGTTGTTATTCTGACACCAGCTAAGCAGTTAAGCAAAAATTTTAACATAACATAAAAATAATAAAAGAATAAATATGATAAAAGCATGAACAGAAACAGTAAAATCGTAAAACTATACAAAATACATATCTGCTAACCTTTGCAATTTAGAAGTTTTCATATAATTAGATGTATCTTCTGTTTTTCTAATAAGTTTAGTTTTCAGTAAAGTTTAAATAAAAAGCAGAGCTATGATGCTCAATGAGTTCTACATTTATATTAATATTTAGAAATAGAGAGGAATTTACCTCACTGCTTTTTTGTAGAATACTTCACCACGACACCCTCCTGAATTCAATCGGATGTAAAATTAATACTCAATGGCTTCCTTCCCTCAAGGACATGAATGTTCTGACGTATCCGCAATTGATAGTCAAGATCTCCCAACCCGAACACCAACACACAATTCTGGGTGCCTGAAGACATTGTCTAATAATAAAATCATTAAAATGATCGCGGTGTATGAAAGTTAAAATAATTAAACCAATTTTGAATAAGTTCTTTCCTCCTAAAGCAGACTGGAGCTTTTCGACGGTTTGTCTTGGTCACAGGATAGGAGTAACATGAAGTAAGTTAGTGGGAATTTCTAAAACATTCGAGATTATTTAATATCTTGGTGCATACACGCAAATAAAAAATAATCTGATGTGAGAAATGGGTGATATATATTAATGGAATTCTTGTGTTATTTGATTTCCAGAATTTTTGCAATTAATAATTTAGTAGTTCCTCTGTATACTAAGTATTTTGGACTCATCAAATAAAAAGGTGTGATTTTCGTTGATGGCATGAAAATTCCAATGCACCTGCCCTAGATGTACATTCTGAAGCTAAATGCTGTTTCATTCTCATTTTCATCATACATCTTTTCGACCCTTGATACGATGAATCACATTCCCTACATGAAATGTTGTATACTATGTCGTTTATCTGTGTCAAAAATGACGAAAGTATTGATCGATTGTTTAGTTCAGTTTGCAGTTTTCAAATGGGTCTAGACACAATATTAAGTTCCATATTAGGCACCTCCGTAGCCAGGTGGGAAGGAGCAGCAGTGCGTAGCACACGCTTCTTGATTAGACCGGGGTTCGAGCCCGTCACCACCAAATACGGAGAATGCGGAAAGGTCAGGGAATGACCACCGCATATTCCCGGAGCAATATGGCCTTAGTTGCTAATGCTCCTAAAAACCAAATAACAACAACAGTTCCATATTCCTGAAAAGTCTGTTAATTTTTCATTTGCTTAAACTCCTAATTGATGCTAATTTTATTATGTTTTGCAATAAGGTATATAAACAAATCTTTGGGTTACTAATGAGCTTGAACCTTAGCAGGCTTTTATCAGAAATTTACCTTTCCACGATTGAACATGTATATTTGAATCCTTTTTTACCACAAGTAAGATATTACAGAAGATACTTGGATCTTCTATGTATCAATAACACTAATATGTTCAGGATATCTTGCATTCATTCAATAACATCCACCCGAGACTGAGTTTCACACTTGAAACGGAGAACTCTGAAACAGTGAAACAGAATCATTGAATTTCTTAAATTTTACACTCGCCTGTCACATTAACAGTATCCAATTTAATATCTATCGGAAACTGACAAATATGGGCATGTTCATTCATTACATCTATCATCTGTTTGCATACAAACGATCTATTATTTTCAACCAATTTCAGAACGCATATAAGTATTCAACACCGGAGTTATCATTAACCAATGAAATCCAAACACTAACTGATAGATTTTAAAATAGAGCCTCTCCTGTTTCTATCATTGACCAGATTAAAATACAAGCTAAAAATAAGCTACAAGTGAAAACTTTAGTAAATAGCAATAATTCCAAGAAATACAGTTGGACCTCTCTTTAACGAACTTCCATATAACAAGGTTTTCTGTGTAGCAAACTTTTTTGATTTCCCCTTGGTCATAACGTTGAAAATGAGTCATAACGTTGAAAATGAGTTTCCGTATAACGAACTGATTTCGAGAGACCTTGGTATGCATTGTTCGCACCTCTGTTCTTTAGGCAAAAAGCTGATGCTGTAGAAAGCACGAATTAAGAGCTAAAAGGATTAAGCATTAATCCCTTTATCTTTTAATAGCTAAAGGCTTTAATTTCAATTAAGAGCTAAAACATTTTACAATTTAATGACACCTGTAAAACCCTGCAGGAGGAAACTGGCCAACCACGGCACAGGATTGAAAAAAGATGGAAGTTTGGGAGAGGCCTTTGCCCAGCAGTGGGTCAACAATGGCTAAAAAGAAGAAAAACCTATACAACTTATACATTACTATGTCGAGAAGTCCAGCTGGTCGGCTGCCCACAGCCATTGGCAAAGATTAAGGCATATTCCCGACGCAGTCATTGGCTCTAGTCAACCTATTTTCTACCATAAGCATCCTATTAGAGAATTAGGAGAGAGTGCTTTTCCTTTATCTCAGAAATTCATCTGTTGTTTCGAAGAAATGAGTCATCCACACTTTCGCTAAATTTCCTGTCTTTGTTTTAATTGCTGTGCAAGTAACCTTACAGTGTCTAGGAGGAAATCCTTGAGTGTAGTGTGAAAAAGTGGAAGTGTTTACTAGTGTAAATCGTGGCATTAAAAAAAAAAGAAATCATTTAAAATTTGATGTCCTTGCCAGTAGTGTGTCAACCATTCTGAAAAACCCTGTTTCGTTTCTCAAACTGTTTGAGGAAACGGGACCCAATCAGAAGTGTGCAAAATTGTGCCTTTGGGAAGATGTAGATGAAGTTGATTCGACACCAAAACATGGTCTCGAATCAACTTGTGGAGTTGCAATCGAAGAAGACTATACCCATTGGAAAGAAACTGATTTGAAAAAAATTATGGAGGACTACGAGTCCAAAGACATATTCAATATTGATGAAACATGTCTATTTTTTAAATGTTTGCCGAACAAGACACTGACTTTTAAAGGTGATAAATGTGTAGGTGGTAAACATAGTAAGGAGAGAATTGCAGTCTTGGTGCAAATATAGCTGGTAATGAAAAACTGAAGCTTTTGGTAATAGGCAAAAGTAAACAAACCCAATGTTTCAAAGGAGTAAAGTCATTAGGGTTGAACTACAACTCTAATGACTTTGCTTGAATTGAATGAAAAGCAAAATTTTTGAGCAGTGGATTTTAAATTTAGATAGAAAGATGATGAAAGAAAACAGAAAAATTGCGTTGATTGTCAACTGCCCTGCCCACCTTCACTCGGTAATTTCAAAACTTACATGTGTGAAGCTTCTTTTCTTCCTTCTCAATAATTTGTCTTAACTACAGCCAATTGGACCAAGGCATTATCAAGAATTTTAAAATGCATTACCGAAGGTGCATACTGAAAAAAATTATACTGAGAATAGAAATCAACCAACCTATAGATTTGTGGATGTCAATATCAGAGTTGATGAAGGTGTGGAGTCAAGATGTGATGGAAACAATTAAGTATTGTTTCTCAAAGGCAGGTTTTGCTAAAATGCTAATTAACAGAGATGAGAGGGATGAACTACTAGAAGACATTGAGCAATCTTGGGAAGAGTTCCAAGCAAGGTTTGATCAGAGGAGAAATTATTCTTGACAAATTTTTAGGAGTTGAAAATGATGTCTTGACAGACTCTTCAGGAATACGGAATTTAAAATTGTGTCTAGACCCATTCGAAAATTACTTACTGAGCTAAATAATTGATCAATACTTTCATTTTTGACACAGATAAACGACATAGTATACATTTGATGTAGGGAATGTGATTCATCATATCAAGGGTTGACAACATGTGCAATTAAAATTAGAATGAAACAGCATTTAGCTTCAGTACCTGCATCTAGAGCAGGTGCATTGGAATTAGCTTTCCATGCCATCAACGAAAATCACACCTTTTTATTTGACGAGTCCAAAATACTTAGTATACAGAGGAACTACTAAATTATTAATTTCAGAAAATCTGGAAATCAAATTACATGAGAATTCCATTAATGTACGTCGCCCATTTCTCATATCAGATTCATGGTTGTTTGCGTGCATGTGCCAAGATATTAAATAATCTTGAATGTTTTAGAAATTTCCACTAACTTACTTCATGTTACTCCTATCCTGTGACCAAGACAGACCGTCGAAAAGCCCTGGTCTGCTTTAGGAGGAAGGAACGTGTTCAAAATTGGTTCAATTATTTTAACTAATTTAATGATTTTATATTCTGGCACTCAGAGTTTGTGTGTTGGTGGTTTGATGTGTTGGTGTTCAGGTTGGGAGATCTTGACTGTCAATTGTGGATACATCGGACCATTCATATGTCCTTGAGGGAAGGAAAAGCCATTGAGTAATAATTTTATGTCCGATTGGATTGAAGAGGATGTCATGGTGAAGTATTCTACAAAAAAGCATTGAGGTAAATTCCTCTCTATTTCTATATATTTAGTAAAGTTTGTAGTATTTTTGATATACGATATGCACTAACATTAGGTTGTTCTGCCCATGTTTAGCTTAAGTATGGCAACCACGTGCCAGTATAAATATGTTTATAAAACACTACATGAAAAAATATATATATCTGGACTTTATATATCATATGTTTTGACAGGTATATTGATATATGTCATTTTTGTAATAAAGATTTAACTTTTAATATCTTAATTGTAGTGCTTTTTTTTTTTTTATAAGTAGCATTAATAACTCACACAGAGTATCCTGAGTGATCTGATTGAAGCCAAATCTCTATTAAAAATTCTTCCATCTTTCAATTTAAAAATGTTGGTAGATAATGATATGCAAATACAACTAGGTATACATAGATATAAAAAGACACAAAAGAATAAATACAGTAGAAATTTTCAGCAGCATGTACAGCAATACCTCACACAGTACAGCTTCAATCAGTATGGGATTCACTGTAGTGCGGTTTATAATCTGCGACTGTGATTGATTATCAATTAATTTCATTCTTGGTCTACTTCATTACTATTTATATTTATTATTTTTCCAATTGAAACTATTCCCCGTTTAATGTTGATTCGGTCAGTGCAGTAGTTTTTTTCCCAACGCATTAACCGCACTGTGTGAGGTATTCTTGTACTGCCTTCCTCAACTAAAAATTCAAAATTGACCACTCTGAGTACTTAACTACAAATGCAGGAGTGCATCATGAGAGTCCCACTCCACCATAGGAACACATGATTGACAGTCAAGTTGAAATTAATATAATGGGATATCTTATCTTCCTTCATGGATTAGGTGATCCACCTGTTCCGATCTTGAAGAGGTATTCCCATCTTTTCTTTGGTCTTCCTCTGTCTCTTTTTCCTTAACTCTATATGTATAAGCTAATTTAGGGAATCTATTATCTTCCATTCTTTCTACATGTTCTTTCCATCTTTGTCTATATTCTATAATTTTTCCATTAATTGAGTAAATCTTTAATTCCTTTCTAATATTTACATTTGGTATTTTATCTAATTTTGTACATCCTTTAACATATCTTAAAAATTTAATTTCTGCAGCTTGTATTCTATTAATGTCTCTTTGTTTCGGTATCCATGTTTCAGAACCATAAAGAAGTGTTGGTATTGCCATTACTTTGTAAAATTTCAATTGTGTTTTCTTTCCTTGTTTTCTTAGCCAGAGTTCTTTTTATTGTTTCAGATATATTTTGAAATTTTGCCAATTTCTGGTTCATATCTTCTCGGATATATCAACATTAATTTTGTTGCCCCACTCCCTCTTTCTCTGTGCTTCATTGTGGTTGTTGCATTATAATAGAGTCTAGCACTGTGTTAGAGACATATTAAAATCTGTTATACCAGGAGTCAATGCCATGACCCTCTTGCCTGAGGTGGTATCTGACTACTTATTCTGAGCATGATACATCCCACAATCTGGGCAGTGAATTTTATAAATCTGAGATTTTAAAATTTTAAGAGCTGTATTTCCTGCTGCTAGATAGAGTTCTCCTAATAGCAGTACCAGCCAAACCAAATATTGGCTGGTATACAAATGAATTATGTGTAAAGAACTTTTCTTAAAACAGGAATGCCATTAAGCATGCATCATCAAATGGTGGGTGTTGTGTTCCTTCATAAAATTGCCCTTTGTAATAAAACTTCACTAATTTTGACTTCACTAATTTAAGCCTTTTATAATTCAGACTGCCTTCTTTTTATGTATGTATGTTATTTATTTGTAAAAAACACACAGCTTCTAGGCTCAATAATGTCTATGTTGTAACAATATTTTTAAAAGAGTAAAAGATTGAGATAATCTTTTACATAGAATGCTTCCAGTCAATGCTCTCCAAATGTAAAATGAATAAAATAAACAGATAAAATGATTTTAATGAATTCTTTCACTCATAGAGACATGACCGATCCGACACACAATGGAATCGAAAGCTGAGAGCCCCAACCCGAACCCAAAACACATCAAATCAACTCAGGAAAAACCATGAGTGCGAGAAGACATTGTCAGAATAATTAAAATAGTTAAAGTCGGAAAACCATATACAAGAATAAATAATTAAAATGGATTAGAAAATATGTCAAAATTTGGCTAAACACATTGACATACACATTGACATACACATTGAATTAAATGAAATTTACTGTATTTTCCTCCTTAATTTATTTAGTTTAACTTTCATTTAATTTGTATGCAGATGTTTTTCCAAATTTTATAATCTATTTTAATTATTTATTCTCGTATACGGTTTTCCGACTTTAACTATTTTAATTATTCTGACAGAATGTCTTCTTGCACTCATGGTTTTTCCTGAGTTGGTCTGATGTGTTTTGGGTCAGATTGGGGCTCTCAGTTTTCAATTCCATTGTGCATCAGATCGGTCATGCCTCTGTGAGTAAAATAATTCATTAAAATCATTTTATTCGTTTTACATTTGGAGAGCATTGCCTGGAAGCATACTACACAAAAGACTGAGGTAATTTCTTATTCTTTTAAGTATATTATTTATGCATAACAGATTTTTCCTTAATAGGGATTTAATGATACAGTTCCAGAATTCTTTCAAAATGTTTTTATAATCACATTGTAAAAGAAGCACAGTCATTCAGAAGGAAAAATTAAAGCATTGAAGTATCTCTGTTAAATGACACCCGTTCACGTCTTTTTGATAAAATTTTATCAAGTGCCTTTTCTTTTTTCTCGCACCACAGTCCTTATAGAACCTGTGGCTCGGGTACTCAGCTGTAAATGTTTGTACTGAAGAGGGTTTTTTTGTTTTTATGACTCTGACAAGAGAAAAAAAGACATTAGCCAAAATTATAAATTATGACATAAAATGTGCTTATTTACCACTGGGCTGCAAGTTGGAATGAAGTAAATTAGAGTAAGTGCACAGAAAAAAGCTAAATGAATATCAGTGTTCTTATTTATTTAGATGGAATCAAAGATAAAGCATGTCAAAATGTTTTGCACAACCGTGGCCAGGTACAACAGTATCTGGCCACTATTGTGAAAAAGTTAAGTTCCAAAGCAGCTATCAGGTATCAGTATGTTGCCTGTTTACTAGATGAAAAGCTTGAGTTTCCAGGAGATAAACTAACTGCAAGGCTGATAACAGTGGCAAAAAGTATATTAATTTGGGCATTGTAAGAACATAGCTAGAAGATGAAACAGCAATAGCATTTCAATGGGAAAAAAAGTTGTAGGAAAAGGCTCTTTGACCATTCATACTATTTGGCATTACAATGGTGTCTGATTTCCATCCCTCTTTTCCTTAGGAACAGAAAATCCATCCTGTTTTAAATATTTTAATACTGATTGAATCACGGGAATCATTCCTGTAGCTATTAAGTCCTTCATTCATTATCATTCCATTCTAAATTCTTATACTTTATCTCAATCTTGGTTTTCCAACAAATGTCCTAAGGGAGTGTAGGAAAAGAAAAAATCTGAAGAGTAAAGAGCATCCAAATCTCCCATTTCATTTTTTGCATACACTGAAGCTGGCATTAATGGCATGTTTGTACATGCCATTAATAAATCCAGACTTAATTTTGAATAGCCATGTCCAAGAGTAGGAATCTTTCCTCTTGTCCGTACGTATCTGGGTTCTGGTCCCCTTTCTGAAGTAAATGACCACAACTTCTGCTCATCTATTCTTATATCCTTATAGTTCTACTGCATCTAAAGACAAAGGCTTGCTAGTATTTTACTTTTCAAGAGCTTAGAGAAACTCAAGCTTTTGCATTAGGCATTTCAAAAGCATTTGGTCAGGTTTGTCACAAAAGTCTTCCTAACAAGTTTTACCATCTTATGTATGATCTTTCATTCAACTTTTGCAATTTTGTGAAAATTTTATTTTTGGGCTGCAAACTGCATGTCATTGCAAATAATACAGTCCTCCATCTTCTCAGCTAATGCTAGACCACTTCAAGGTTTTTTTCTTCTTATTCCTCTTGTATATCAAAATCTTTCATTGACTGTAAATCTAAACCAAAGTGCCAATAACTTTGCTGATGCAAGTACTACATTTCACTTTTCAGTTTTACAAACCATGCTCTATGTAAATAACCATAACTACTTGTACATCCACCACCGGGTAATTAAATGCCAATACATTTAATTTAATTTAATTTTAATTTAATTTACATTTAATTTTCCAGTACAGCAGAGAACTCAGTTAATGTATAAAACATTTTTAATGATATAATGTTATGACACATAATTGAATTTTCTTTATTTTAAAAACTCATTATGCATTTTGTATGTCAAGTTATAACTTCGGGTTCATAACATGATTTACAGTTTTTTTATACAAAACATTTCTTGGAAACATGTTGCCTATTTTGATATTGTTTACTCCTACTAACTTGGCATATGAATTGCATGCAATGAGTGTGCCCCCTAAGGTAACAGATGTTTTGGGAGAGAAGCCATGCTTTCTATAGTAAGAAATGTCACATGAATTAGGTACCTATGTAATGTTTCTTTTCTCCTTGCTGCAGGACACTGTACACCTTTATTGACATTATGCGAATTAACCAAAATGACTGTCCTACTTGAAATGAAGACAAATGAAGATGGGTGTGCAGTTTTCTGACTTTAGCATGCCAAAGCTCATTGAAATTCAGTAGCAACTGCAAGTTATGTGTCATCTAATAGTCCTTTCCAAGAAAAAGTCTGTTTTTGTTGCATTCAGTTCAGAGTAATGTAACACTCTACACTGCCTTCTTCAAATGAAAGTGGTTACAGCATTATGGGTAGTGCTTGTTTATCCACCACATATTCCTGACCTTGCCCTTTCTGACTTTCATCTGTTCATACCTTTGAAAATCTGGTAGAATATTTATTTAGTGATGATGAAATGAAATGTGCATTAACCCAGTAGAATAGGAATGTCCCTGAATTTTACAGTAAAAGTCAGTCAACAGTAGAAGTCAGTCAAATACTTATGACATGCTGAGCCAAGGGCCTGAATGCACTGGATAACTACATTGAAAGTAGTGCACAAATGTGTCTTCATTTTTGTGTTGTTTCATTGTACTATGGTTAGACTTTTCCAAAAAAAAAAAAAGTCTGTTACCTTACTATCAAACAGTCTTGTATTCATTTGCTTCATTATAATAATTTTGTTTATAAGTATCAGTTAAAAATATAGTAAAATTTGTGGAAACAGCTATTCTGCAACAGTCACTTGTCAATTTCATTTGCTAAAATATGATTGACATTCTTCTATTAGCAGATGTTGATATTCACTGACTGATTATTCATTGGTAATTTATAGTCATCCTGATAGTTTCTTAAATATAATGGAATTTAACATTTAATGGAATTTAACATTTAGTTAGTTAAAACATTTCTAAGAAACAAAACTGTAACAAGTTAATAATAGAATAATCAGTATTTAGTGGTGTTTAGCTTAGAAAACCTGAAGTCATTAAAACTATTTATGGTAAGTTGGAGGTATTTGGTGTAAAACTGCCTAAAATTTGTCTATAATTGAACTTGCAATTGTTTTTATAAAACAAGTAAATGAATTGAATGAAAAGATCTCTGACATTGTGAGGTTATCACCATGAGCTGCCTTGCTTGCTGCATTATGAATAAGCAGCACTTTTCTAATGAGGGAAGTATAATGTTATTTATTAGTAACAGCTGCACAGAGAATTTTATGACTGACTGTATTGTAATCCCCAAATTGCCTTTTTCCTTCACCATTTTTAATTCAACTCCTCCAACTATATAGCTTACTTTGCAGTTGTTATTTCCCAAATGTAAAGCCTTATGTTTTGTGAAAACATAGTTGCCACTTATCTGACCATGTCCAAAACCTATATAAGTTGTGCCGAAGTACTACTGCTTGTTGCTTATCATTAACCACTCTCTCAATCTTCACATATTCAAATTTTGACATGCCTTGTATCCTTTCCTCGGTCATTTAAAAAATTAAAAGCAGGAGCAGTCAAGCACTGAACCAAACCATCAGGGATCCCACTTCTAAACCTAACCCATTCTGAAGAGTAACTATTAATAACCTTTTCCTCTAGTCATGTGGTCAAACCACTTCCATCCCACTAATCCAAGTGTAAAGCATATTTGATTTTTGAGATTAAATGTATTGAAGTATATATTACACAAAAGTATGTATACGCATAGTGAAATTTTGTCAAATCTGTTTATCTGCACTTGTTCTGGAAGAGGGTCACAAAATTTATGAAATATTTTGAGGGAGGCTTAAGTTATAAAAGTTTGAGAACGTCTGCATTAGCCCAATTAGTTTCTTTCTTAGCCCAGTTCTTTCTCATATTTTGACAGTTCAGATGAAGTTTTCTTGTATTGTTTGCTACGCTGATATATCCCTTAAATAATCTTACTTGTGCTCTAGTATTAGTTATCCATTCATTGAAAATACTGCTTTCCTCAGCTCATCTTTTCAATATCAGAAGGCCTTTGACTCACAGAACAACTTGTGATGTTTCTTTGGCTGTTTGTGGCTTCATATAAGAACCCCTAGGATATGTGCAAGTGTTACTTTGACTCATACTTTCACAAAAGTGCATATCTGTATTATCAACGACATCAGCAAATAAACTTGCACCACCTCTACAGAATATGCAGGTTCCTTGTTGGCACCTCATTGTCAAAAAGGCTCAAGTTTTTTAAGACATTTCTATTTAGTTCCCCTTATCATTCTTGTATAACATATATTTTAATTAGAATTAACTTTTAAATTTTTCATAAGTGATAGTCTACAAACATTTTTTCCCCCTCTCTTAGACAAAAACTCAACAAGATGTTGATCTTACAAAACTACCTCACACAGTGTTAAGTGATAAAAGATGTTTCTTCAGCATAGACTTCAAACAACCATCATTCTCAAGTAGTATACCAACATGTACAGAAACCAGTGTCCAAAAGAATATTTCTGTAAAACAGAGTGGAAAAATCTCCGCCATTGTATATTGGTTCGTTATGCACTATAGTGAAAGTAATGTAGTGAATACTTCACATCCGGATACTCTCTGGAAACAAGCAGCTGCAATTCCAAACAAGGAGATAAAGGTTTCAGAAGGTGATACTGTATATATTAGGTTCACTTGCAAAGACAGTATTGATATTGAAATTTCTAATATCCAGGCTAGTCGGTGGATATATTCAAGTGATGAAAGTGATTAAATTTTGTAAGTGATTAAATTTTGTTTCCTATATATTTTTATGAAAATATTCTAAGAAAAGGAAGGAACTACCTGTTTATTGAATAAAAAAAAAAACTATACATTATTTTCCCTCTCATTCATAGACAAAAACAGCACATTTGCTTACACTAGTTTTAAAATAATTGATTAGATTGCTCATTAACATTACATGTCTTAGTCTTTGGTTTCCCTCCCCCCCCCCTTTTTTTTTTTAAAAAAAAAAGAATATTTAATAAACTATCAATCACCAGTAAACAAGGATTATGGAACACCTTAGAAGCACACAACATGAGTTACAAGGCACCATTTGTCTGATTAGTGCATTTTTCTAAGGTCTTTATCTGTTTTAACCCTTTAACACAGAGGATTTAAATATCCATTCACACTTGTCATGGGAGGATTTAAATCAGAAATATGTACCATTATTCAAAAAATAAGTACAATTTATGTTTGTGCCCTACATGTCATTCTACACTGTTGGAGGGTTAAGGTATAGATTTAGTAAAATAAAATAGCCTGAAGTATTGGTGCTGTATCAGTTCAACCAAATCTCTTTATATTTTATTTATTTTATTTTTTGTTATTTGAAAGTAATAGGGGTTAATTCTGTACTGTTTCAAATAAAGGATCTGCATAATAGTAATATATCTGTTAAAATAATTTGTCATTGAAGGACATTATTTTTACATATTGTAAAATTCTGTTAGAATTCATAACGGTAAAGATAATGCATAAATGAATTACATAGATTACACTATATTTTAAATTTATCTTGTTTCTACATATTGACTGACTCAGACTGGATGCTTATCCAGCCTGAGTCAATTGACTCGGTCAATAGCTGATCTCTGACAAGATGCAGTATTATCTTGTCTTGTTTTGAAACATAACATTTCAGTTATTAAGAATATATATTGAGGTGTTCTCAATAAAATTCTTAATACATAGTCATGTGGTATTAAGACTTCATTTAATTACTAATTTTTTATCATTAGCACATTTCATTTGTTTTATCATTAACAGTTTTCAAAGCTAAAGTCCAAGTCAATAGTGTATCTAATATTCTGGATCCTGAATACAAGATGAATAATAATAAATTTTAAAGATATTAACAGGAAGTTAGCCTGGAGATCTGTTGCTCTTTAAATAATTTTATAAGTAGCAATTAATTCCAATGCAATTGATCCAGAGATTTCATCAGATTGATTCAGCATATGCTGTAATAACACATTGTTTGTGTAGGAGAGAGGAATGACATTCAAAACAAAGCTGGAAAAATTCCATTTATTTTATTTATTCAATTAAAGTCACATTTTATTATCTCTTAACAGTTACTGAAATATGGCAGTGGGCATGTACAGTTAAACAACTTTATTAGAAATACAAAATCTTTGTATAATAAAGAGAAACCATATATACCATACAAGATTACATATTAACTCTTCATACTTGTTCTCATGGTGTAAATGTAATATTAGACAATTTGGTAAGCCTTTGGAAACCAATTTTCTGCAGTAAGAACATTCTCTGTTGTTTATTATTGCTAAAACCAATTGAAAATGATTTTCATAAATAAGTATTTAACATTTGTTAAAACTATATACATTTGTTATTTGTTTAATTTGGCATGCAGTTTTTGTACTTTCATTTGGCCCTTTAACAGTGACTGCAAAAATAAAAACTATTTTTATTATATGTTGGAAAATATATTTAAAATAAATTAATCTTATATTACTGGGGGAAATTATTACAATCTGAATTTTTCATACAGATGAAATTCTTTCCCACAGGGAAAAAAAAAAATATATCTATATAGAAATCTCTTCATCTCCGAGAATATCTACAAACTATAGACCACCTTAAAATATAAACTAAGTGATTAATTTTCTTCTTAATATGATCGATTATTCTTATAAATATTAACTCTATGCAATTTTTTTCCCTCTATAAGTAGGACAGTTCAGTAATACATAAATATATTTAACATGAGTTTATTCTAAGTAACCTTATGCAAAATAAAAGGGATTCTGCTATTTTATAAAACCATACTAATTTTATCATGTAAACCAAAGCAGACTTCAACTTTTTTACATATCATAGAAAAAATGCTTTAACTAAAAAATAAGCAAAACTAATAATAGCTGACATCTACTCATTCAAGGATGGGACTGAGAAGTTTTACTTTATGTAGGAGATATTCTCTCTCTCTCTCTCTCTTAAAATAGCGTGCATTGATGGATGTACAAAATCAAGATGATATATTTCAAATGAAAGGAAAATGCATTAGTAATAAGGAATGTTGAATTATTGAAAATCTTGTAGTAGCTAAAAGTATGTGATGTGCACTATTCTTATACAGGATAATTAAATAGTCCCTGCGAACCCAGAGTGCATTAATGAAAATGCTGTTAAATTATTACTATAGGTTCAAACAAGTAATGAACAGTAATTTTATTAGTAATTTAATAAGTATCTTCATTGATGTACTGTAAGTGCAAAGGGATTTTGATCATGCATTAGAAACAAAAAGCACACTGAGAATTTCAGTATCTTTCCAATAATAAATCACTTATCAAAAACAAACAACTTGTCATATATACAAGAAAGTATGTTAACAAAACATTTTCTTTATATTTACACTAACTTATTCAAAATCATGAAAGGAAATTAGGCCTGCAACATTAATATCTATGATTACCAATAAGCAATATTATTTCATCCAAAATTAGTGCTGGGGGGGGGGGAGAGAAAAGAGATTATTTTAAACATAATCCAAAATTTTTTGTATAGTTTTCATGAAATAACAGGAGAGAAAGGATACAAAAGCATATACTAAACCTGGATGAATATAAGAAAGTCTTGTTTGGTTCACTTTCCTTTGAAATGATGGGTTTTTTTTTTTGAAAGAAATTCATAATGGACAAAACAGTTTGCTGATTTCTTATTTCTTTCTGTATGGGCTGTTTGCTTTCACCTTTTCAGCATCACTATTTCTACAAGCATTGCAAATTTTATGCATATACACTGCAGTTGTTTTTGTGGGTCAGTAGATGTTCTCGATTATTGCGAAATGCAGCCAAGTTGTGATGATCTTCAAGTGCTAACCATCTTGGGATCTCCTCTCTGAAATGTTATGATTATCAAATAAAAGCAAGCTCAGTTATTCGGAGGGGACAAAAAAATTTCTTTTATAGGCTATCAAGGATCCATGCAATAATCAAAACTTTTCTGAATCCATAGCAACATATCAGATGTCAATGCAGTAATAAACCTAGATGGCCTTGTTCTTTGTTATACAGGATAGTAATAAAGTTTATCTATATTTGGTTAGGTATAGTGATTTAGCTTATTACATACAATGTTCAGAATTTATTTTTATATAACACAATTTGGGGAGATGTTGATTATCCAAACTAAATGTATTAACATTACTAAATGATGCAAAGAAGGAAGGAAGCAAGCAAACTTATTCTGCTTCAGCCAAAAAAAAAACACAATAGAAATCACTGTTTACCTTGCTGAAAGGTAAATATCTAATTCTGTTGTGAATTTGTCTATTCTATGTTGGTTTTCTAGTGCCATTAATATTTTTATCCAGATTTTCGATGATATCAATTTTTTTTTTAATGGATAGCATTATACATTAACATTTAATGAATATTTTTACAGTACAATGGACATTATGATATGTCTACTTGACTACAAATATAAATAGAAAACTACAATACAGGCAGATCAAGAGAAAAATCAAGTTCCACAAGAACAAAATTTCTAATCCCATGCTACAGCATAAACAAACACTTTCCCATGTTATAAATAAATTGCTGTATGATAGCAGTAACTGTAAACACAATGTATAGCATTGCATTTTTTAAAAATAGTTATATGACTGCCTTAAAAGAGAATAAAACTATGTTCCATTAGCTGTAGATTAATTAAGATGTAAAATAAATTGATATATGCACAGTATACGAGGGGATATCAAAAAGTTCGTACCCTTATCTAGAAAATAATACCATTACCTGGAAAAGTGAAACTTTGCAGGAACTTTAAGCCTTTTCTATGTACTCTCCGTGTATAGTAACACATTTCTCCCATCTATGGATCAGTTGTTTAATGCATTGATCATAGAAGTCCACACTTTTTTGCCTGAAACCACGATTCCACTTCATTGATGACTTCCGGAAACAAATCAAAGTGGCATCCACCATACTGGGACACCCAGCATTCATCATTTGTCACCAACTGATCAGAAAAGTTCTCAACATCCACATTACACAAATTCAACAGTTGGCTAGAACATTGCATTTGACTTTGCTTCTGCAAAGGTGTCAGCAAGCTTGGAACCCATCGTGCAGAAACCTTAGCCATGTGCAGATGGTCATGTAAAATGCTGTGGGCAGACCCACAACTAATTCCCACTGCATTTGCGATGAAATGAATTGTCACATGTCTGCCACTCAGCACCAGCTGCTCAACCTTTGCAACTGTCTGTGGATGTTGATGGCCTTCCTTCTCTTGGTTATCAAAGACACTTGTACGACCACACTGTAACTCCCATTTCCACATTTTTACAGTGTCATAGGATGGACAATTCTGCCCAAACAGAGCTTTCATTTTGTCGTCAATTTCCTGAGCTTTCTTGCCCTGCAAATACAGGAACTTGATCACTACTTAATACTCCACTTTGCCAACCATAGCGTCCTTCCTCGGATTCCAGTCTCCACCTCTGGTGTGTGATCACCTACAGGAATGAAATTTCACATGTTAATTATTGAATATGTAGACAATTTATATTAAAAACGGCATCTTCCTGCTGATGTTTTATCTAGGCTAGGATACGAACTTTTTGACACCCCCTCGTATAAAGTTTCCTAACTCCCCTTACTGCAGAACATAGTTGATTGAGTTCTTCCACTAGATGATGTAGTAAACCTTTGTGAGCATTTTAGCACCAGTCCAACTCTAGCTTGGTTCATTGTTATTTTATGTGCCTCTGAAAGCAAATTTCTGCATGCTTTGTATTCTATAACCACTCTTTTTCAATTTAAATTCATATCCTTAAAAATGAATAGTTTGGAAAGGGTTCTACAGGAGGCCATATTCTAATTATATTCCTGGATATTTCAAGCTATTGGGCATCCAAGAAAATAACATACTGAGAATCAATTATTGCAGATTAACAGAGCAAATGTTGCAGAGACACTGAAAGTATCCTCTCTACAATGATTTTTAGTCAAGAAAAACTGCGTTGCTTCCCTTCCATGCTTTTCTAGATTTAGCCCCCTGTAATTTCATTTTGTTTTCAAAGACTAAAATTTAAATTGAAAGGGAAGTAATTTAATGATATTTTGGAGAACAAAAATCAAAGAAGGCAGTGCCAGGAATAGCAAAGCAGTCTTTTCAGAAGTGTTTCCAGCAATGAAAGAATCACTGAAGAAGATGCATTACTTTGCAAGGGAACTGCATCACGGAACAGTCAATAATTGGTAAATAGGCAGCTCAAAAGTTCGAATCACTTAGGTTGGCTGTTTGTTTGTTATTTGGTTTTTAGGAGCATTAGCAACTAAGGCCATATTGCTCCGGGATATGCGGTGGTCATTCCCTGACCTTTCCGCATCCTCTGTATTTGGTGGTGACAGGCTCGAACCCCGGTCTAATCAAGAAGTATGTGCTATGTACTGCTGCTGCTTCCCACCAGGCTACAGAGGCACTTAGGTTGGCACTAGTTGGATAATTTTGTTATAAGTTAATTATATTATAATTAACTTAACTTTTCAAGCATAATGGTATAGCATCAATACATATAATGCAAACTTGGTAGCATGGTAGTATTATTGCTGCATAGTATTATATAGAGCATTAAAATTTTAATTATACAGTAAGTCTCCGACACACACACATAAGAGATACATTCCAGGACATCTTGCATAAGCTGAGTTTTATATAACTCGGGAATGACTAATAAAATATTGCTACTATATCCCCGATATGCCAACATTACAAAAACCACATAATATACTCAGAAGAATGAAGAAAAATAGTTATGGTTGGATGGGATCTATCTGATTATATTAAAGTAGGCAGCAAAGGAAGTAAGAAAATCCTTAGCCATAATTATCAGAGCACCCTTGGATTCAGGGGAAGATGTGCGAATGTATCCCCAATTCACAAAGTGACATGAGTAATTACACACCTGTTAGTTTAACTTCTGTTCCAGAAAAAATAACAGTCATTGGTTAAAGAAGCATTGCAGGATCATCTAGACAAGACTACAGTTATAGTTCAGACGCAGCATGGGTTTGTTAAAGAAAAATCTTGTTTGACCAATTTGATTTTATACTACAATGTAGTCACATAGGAACCAGATGCAAAAAATAATTTTAATATGCTTGGATTTCAGGAAAGCTTTTGATACTGTTGCACCTAAAAGACTGTGTACAAATTGGAGCAATGTGGCAATAAGGGCAAGTTAATGCTATGCACAAAAGGATGGTCGAGTGGAAGAAGACAGAGAGCAGTAATCAATGGACATTGGTCTTCATGGACAAATGTTATTACTGGAGTCCTCCAGGGTTCAGTGTTGGGCCAATTGTTGTTTTTTATATTTATCAATGATATTGATGAAGGCATATCAGGCTTGTACATGTTTGCAGATAATACATTTGGCAGGGTGGTTAATGACAGTACAGGCAGTTCTCGCTTTACGAGTTTTCACTTTATGAGTTCCCGAGTTTAAGAGGTTTTTTTTTTTTTTTTTTTATTAAGTATCAACTAAATCAAATATATATAAACATTAATTGCAAAAAATGAATGCTAAATCCTGCATTTCAAACCAAGCTTGTAGCCATACAATACAGTGCACCTCGCTTTACGATATTAATCCATTCCAGAGACACCATCGTATCTTGGAAATATCATGTGAACCCAATAACACATTGTTTTTTCATTATATAACTAAGCCATTTATCTCTCTAAAAGGTCATTTTTATAATATAAATTGTATTAGTTACTAATTCAAATACTCCGTAGCCAGGTGGGCAGGAGCAGCAGTGTGTAGCACACGCTTCTTGATTAGACTGGGGTTCGATCCCTTGACCACCAAATACGGAGGATGCGGAAAGGTCAGGGAATGACCACCGCATATCCCCGGAGCAATATGGCTTTAGTTGCTAATGCTCTTAAAAACCAAATAACAAACAAACCAATTCAAATCATTAAAACATGCTACACTTTCATCATTATCATATGTTCTGTTATAAGAATCAATTTAGAATGCCTTTGTGATATTTTTCTAAAGCACATTTCTGGAGGTCACCACCATAAAACAATTTGCAGTTTCTGGTGTGCAATCAGTTATAAACTGGTAATAAAACTCGTAATAAAACTAGTTTTATCTTTGCAAATGCAATAACATTTTTGCAAATGTTATTGCATTTGCAAAAATACCAATAGCTGGAATTGTGTGGGTTTTTACATTATTATAGTGAAATGTGCTTCTCATTCACTGCAATCTTCAATCCTTAAAAACAAATAAATTTTCAGAATCTTCTCTTCATTCCTTTTTTTTTTTTTTTTTTTTTTTTAAGCTTCGTAAACTTTTACTTCCCACAAATTATGTTAGCTGCAATCTCACTTGTGCATATCGTGTTAGTTGCAATTTGTGCGTGCCGTTAAAAAATGCTTATGCATGCTATCGTGAAATTTATAACGTAAAGAGAAGATCTTGGAAAGAAACACCTCTTGAAGCATTTCTGAAGAAGACGACTCCTTGTGCAACAAACCAACAACCAGTGCCGACCCAACAGTGAGTGATCAACGAGTGTGCATTTAGTCAATGATGAAGAATAAACATTAACATTTGTAAGTCATAAATAATTTCTTTAAATGATAATTTGCTTGATTTTTTAGGCTGTTTTCATTTCTTTGGATAAGTCGGTCATTGTTTAAACATAAAACTAATTAGCTAACTAATTTCATTGTTGAGAACGTAACCCTGTTTTCAACATTATGTCTATGGGAACGAATTAACTCGTAAAGTCGGGAACTACCTGTATGCTATGCAACTGGAGCTAGAAAATTAGGCAGACGGGCTGCGAAATGGCAATTGAAGCTTAACATCAATAAATGAAAAGTACTGCATATGGGTAGCAGTAACCCCAGGGTAATATACCAACTGTGTGGTATACTACACTCATAGTTGAAAATTAAAAATATCTGGGGTAATTGTGCAGTCAGATATGAAGTTCTGAGCAATGAAGACAGGCTGCCAGGACAGCTCATTGGGGTTTTGTGAATGATATACAGGAATTCTGCTAGCAGAGATAAGGAGGTGATTATCCCATTGTATAAAGCAGGAGTGGACAACTTAATTTGTGATGCGATCTATTTTTTCCTTCAAAATGTGCCGTGATCTACCATCTCAAAAATTTCATTGCACAAGATGCACAAATCGAGGGATGACTGATTATTTAAAATTCGTCGTGATAGACCGAAATTAAATCTGCGATCGACTCGTTGGCCAACCCTGGTATAAAGCAATGATCAGGCCACATCTTGAGTACTGCATATAGGTCTGGAGGTCTCATTTTAGGAAGGATATGGAGTTGCTGGAACGAGTAAAGTAAAGGAAAGGGGAACAAGATTGGTGAGGAGAACAAAGATGTACTCTTATCAAGAAAGGCTTCAGTTCTGAAAATTGCAGCATCTGGAGACTGGGCCCTTTCCAGGTTATCTGATTGTGGTGTTTAAGGCTTTGAATGGATTGAGCAAGGTCAATGCCGATGGCATTCTTCCTCTTGCTCAGATTATTATTAGCCATATGGTGGAAGGAAGCCTGAGGCTTATGCTGCACCAGCCAAAAACAATTTCTGAGTTACCCTGAGAGAGAGAGAGAGTCAGAAGTAGAAGGAAATCACCAAGAAATAGAAGAATGATTATATCCAGCTCGGGCCCCTGGGTGTGCCAAGCCCATACTCACCAGATGTGAGACATAAAAGCCACAAATTCAAATCGAGGAAGGATAGTTGTAGAGTGGTTGTATAAAAGTTTGCTTTTACAGTACGAGCAGGTAGTTGATTGCCGGAACAAGCTTCTATTTGTTGTTGTGGGAGTTGATAGATTGAATAAATTCAAGGAAAAACCATTAGAGGGAATGAATAGACAAATTGGTGAGTGTAGTTTTTTTTTTTTTTTTGGCTGATGCTGTATAAGCTTGCTTTCTTGTATCATTTGCCACTGCTAATGCTAATAAATGAAATCTTTTATCTTTACAGTCTGGAAACCTTTTTGTAGCACCTAATGTGGGTAACTCTAGTTGCAGTTTATTAGTTCAGATGAACAACCCACTATAATTAGATAGTGTAGCCTTCAAAAGCTTACGTATATTGATTAATGATTATAATGTAACAGTCATGAAAAAAATATAATAATAATCATGATAATAATAATTAGTGTGTATACAGTATAATAATTTGTGTACGTATGTTGTATTATAACTGAACAAAGATGTCATCTATTTACTCACAAAATTAAGTAAGAGATTTAATAAAGAACTTCTTCACATGAAGTATTTTAATTAGTTTATTGGTATGCAAAGGACAATAGGTGCAGTTCAACCCCAAAAAATCCTAATAACTTAATAATTGGCTCTACATTTGAGATTTCAATATAAAAATCTGTCTTAGGTCTCTATTTGATTTTGATATTGAAATCCAAAATGTAGCCAACTTAGTTATTGGGATTGTTTGGGATATAATTGTACTAGTTGTCCTTTGCATACCAATAAACTATTAAAATACTTCATGTGGAAATTTATTAAATCTCTTAGTAGTATTCCATGTCAGTGTCCTTGAGTTTAATTACAAAATTAAGTTTTAGAATTCATTATATATTATTCACTGTGATATTTGGCTTTCATAATATAACTATATATAGTTTAAAGTAATTCATTCAGATATGAATTTTCAAGAATATTGTACAAGCTATGTAATTTGAAATAAAAGAATGGACTGGATATATTTTATAAAAATTTGATAGTATTTATATTTTAAAATTTTTAATGATCCTTGAAACATAAATGCTTTTTTAAAATTAGATGTTTTTTCAGTGTAGTATCCCATACCTTATTTCAATTCAGGAATTAACTGAATTTTTTTCTCCCTACTAAAAAGTCTGAGAAAATTTACTTTTGTCTGGAAAAATTAAACTGCATTAACTGAAATAGGTGCAATAAGAATAATATTACTAAAAATTTAAAATTGTTTTTAATTGTTGAAAAGTAAAATTTTCTATATCTTTCCTAATAAAAAATAATTTTCATAAAATTATTTTTTATTAGTTCTGTGTTCATTTATCATGATTATAAAAACAAAGTATGAATCCCAGTTGTTCATGCTCAAAGATCATGCAGAGGAAGTCTTATGGTTATTTACAAGGGAAAAAATATCAGCTTTGGTAAAAAGTTACCAGCTAGTAAGTACTTGGAGATAAATAGAAAAATATAAATACACTACTTGACAAAATTAACAGAACATGTAGAAAATGTGGTATAACTTGTGCAGCTTGATGAAGTGGCACCAAAATTTGGTATTGGTGGTGTACCATAGAATAACAATGAGTTGAGGAGATAGCAAGAAACTTCAGACAGATATAAGGAATATTTATAGGGGTTGTATAAGAATTACCAAAATGGTCACATGACATCAGTATGGCATATGATCCCCTCCAATGGCTAAACAGGCCTGACAGTGGTGAACCATGCCTGATATAAGGGTGCCTATAAGATTCTGTGGCAACAAATCCCATTCTTCCACCAGCACAGACCTCAGCTCACCAAGTGACTAAGGAGTTGCCTATTGGCATGCAATGCAATGCCCAAGGGCATCCCACACATATTGGATTGAATTCTGGTGATCGTGCTAGCCACAACAGTCATTGGATATCTTCAGTTTCAAGTTATTCCTCTGCCACTTGAGATTTATGTGTAGTGGCATTGTCATGCATGAAAGAAAATCTGGGCCAACCACACACCTAAAAAGTCACACATAGGGTTCAACGATCTGTTCTTGATACCTCTGTATAATTACGGTACTCCTATCAAAAACATTAAGGAGGTGCGGTCATTGATCATTATTCTACCCCACAGGAGAACACTGCTTCCATTGTAAGTGTCCCTTTTTCTGATGTTGGAGAGATTCCTCATTGTCTTCGAATGAAATAACATTTAGAATCTGTTTGTAGACTAAAACAGGACTCAGAACAGAACTATATCCCATTTGTCAAGGCTCCAAGTCACACGTTCACGACACCAGTTTCGACAAGCTCTGCAGTGGTTGGGGGTTAATGGAATACAAACCACTGGCTTCCTTGCATAGAGGACACTTGAAATGAGCCTTCTTAACACAGCCCAGTTGGAAATGTTTTAGCCTGTGGCCACAATAACCTCAAGACAGTTTATGACAGGATATCATAGGGTTCTGTCTTGCTGTTAGAGCCAGATAGCAGTATGTTCTGGTTGATGTAGCCTTTGGGCAACCTTGGCCAGCTCTTGTAATGGTTTCTGTTTCCTGAAACTCTTTCCATAGTGCCAAGCTGACACTGTGTGACACATTAAGCCAATAAGCCACCTCTGCCTGCAATTGCCCGGCTTCAAGTCGCCCAGCGACCTGCCATCTCAAAGAATCATCTAAGCGATGATGGCTTGCCATCTTGATTACTGGAGATGTGGCCTATTATATCAAATATTTACCTCAGCGACAATGTTCACAATAAAGTATTCATGAAAAACATTTTGTTCTGTTAATTATGTTAAGCAGTGTATATAATGAAATGAACAGCCTTACTAAAAAATATATTACTGTCTTGAAATAATTTCAGATCATGATTATCAAGTGACTAGATTTCAGATCAAGTGGCTCAGTTCATCACAATCTGAGTCACTTGAATTCCTTTTTCAGAAAACCTGAAATTCATAAGAAAACTTGTAGGTGTCTCCGCTCTTTTGTCAGTTATATTGTCAAATATTTTTCGATCATGCTCTGTCTATAAATAATTAGAAGGTGTTGTTCAATTAAAGCATGTTTGATTCATAGCAGTTCTCAACAGTGGAAGAATATGGATACAACCAACACACTGACATGACAGTTCATAACAGGACCAGCTTAATTTAATTTGCTTTGTAGTTGTGTATGTAATTTTATAGGTGGCATCTCAAACAGACGGTGCATTCAGGATGGGTGTGTGTGCCTCAGATTAACTTATTATTCATGTGCAAAGTTTTTAAACTCGAGGAAGCACTAAAAAATTTCATGCTTTCAGCTGTTATTATTGAGAGAATCCTTCAATTCATGGAGGGAAGTGCCTATAGATTGGAGATGTGCAACCATTTCTCCTATTCACAAAGGTGACAGGGTGATATGAGTAGTAAAGCAAATAAAGGCTAAAAATTATGTAGTACTCCATAATCTGATTGTTTTAGTAATTTTTTTCAGTATTTTAATGAACTTTCAACATCATTCTAATCGAAAACATCTTCATGGTATAACATGGGAACTGCTCCCCCCCCCCTTTTTTTTTATACAAGGTGATTCACTACCAGTGCGACAAACTTGCAGGAGGTGTAGGGGGCACAAAGACGAATCGGAATCACATAGCATTGCAGGGTCCGAAATGCCTTTGTCATGCAGTAAGGACGTTGAATGGGAGGTCGCATGAACAGCGATCCCGCTGGAAGTCAGCATTTGCGAACCAGTTCCCGAGGCAGTAGGATGGACGGGTATTCAAACGTTGAACTGGCCGACAGCACCTGCGTATGGAGCTGTGGATTGTAACGGGCGTGCCGCTCTGCGCTTGTACCAGGAACGTTTCCTGCACAGGCGTGCTCCTCATCATACGATTTTCGCACGTGTGCACAGAAGGTTACGTGAGACTGGTTGTTTCACGAGAGGTACCATGAATTGAGTGCGAACGACGAGGATGCCAGACAATGAGGAGAATGTCCTTCATCTTGCAGAAGGCAATCCGAGTACGAGTACTCGAGCGATAGGCCAACGATTGGGTATTTCCCAATCCACTGTATGGAGGATACTGTCAACAAACAATGAGATACCATCTGCAACGTGTCCAATCATCAGAGCCCGGATTATCCACTCTGGAGGACTTTTGCTACTTGGTTTCTTCAACGGAAACGGTTCGCAAATGCTGACTTCCAGCGGGATCGCCGTTCACGCGACCTCCCGTTCAACGTCCTCTACCGCATGACGAAGGCATTTCGGACCCTGCAATGCTATGTGATTCCGATTCGTCTTTGTGCCCCCTACACCTCCTGCAAGTTTGTCACACTGGTAGTGAATCGCCCTGTATAAAAAAATTGCTAATGTGAGTTTTCTTTTTCAGAGGTAAAAATTTTTAGAACATGCTTTAGTTAAACAATCATCATCATATAGTTTGCAGTTTAAACTAGCAAATAAAATAAATAAAACATGCAAACAGTTCACAGTAATCATAATTATTTGTTTTGCTGGTTCAATACTGCATTTAAAATAAAATGCTAAATTTAAGTATATGCATAACTAGAAAAAATACAAGTGTGTTACATAATAATTTAGGAAAGAGAAAAATAGATGAATACTTTTCTTTTATTCTATTTTATACTAACACATTTTGATATTGTGAAGGTAAATCAGAGTTATACATTTTTTTATGGTGTAATAATAAGAGCAAGCAGTAAGTATGCTATGCTATGTTGACAAAAGTGACTACCCATGCAACAATAAATAAGGGACATAATGAATGGGAAAATAAAGAACAGCCTTTGCTATAGCTTATTAGAGAAGTGGTTCCTATGAGTTACAACCAGTATTGAGTCACAGATGAAGTGCAGTATTTTGGTAAACTTTCAATATCATTCTAATCTTAAAAATCAAAAATATTCTCAACTGAATATACAGTTACCGACTTCGAGTTTAATGAAGTGAAATAATATTGTGAAGGTATCAAGTGACTCAGATTTCAGATCAAGTAAAGTATTGGAAAGCTGATCTAATTTTAATTTAGCCAATACTTTTGTGAAATGTTGGCTAAATTAAGATTTGATTAGTATAAAATTTAAAGCTCACAGCTGAAAAAATAGCTTACTTTTTTACAGTATAAATTATTGGTGCCAGGGGGTTTCCATGCTTACTGTAATTAGCAGTACATTTGTTTGAATCATGATAAAGTACCACTTAGACTAAGTATTTTTTTCTGCAACCATGCCCTTTTTATCTAATTGCCTATATAACCATGCCCATATTTATCTAATTCACTTTCCACGAACAAATTTCATACCATTTTTAAAATTGTTACTTGGGCATTCCTGTGATGTACTCTAATTTAAAAAAATAAACAAAATATTTATAAAAAAAACAAAACAGTTATCAGTTTGCATCATGAGTCACTCAAAAAAATATTCTGTGCATTTCATGAAAACTTTGTCTGAAAAGAGAAAAAAACCAATGCAGAGCACAAATCACTACAGATGAAATCAGACATTTTAAAGATACAGAGAACATACATCTGTTGCATGAGACTGTTATAATCATCTGAAATGTGTATTATTTATTAAATTCCCAAAAATTATATACTTTTACTCAAGGGTCATTACTAACAGATTAGAAAAAATACTTGATAAGAATTAAACAAAAGAGCAAGCTGGCTTTAGGACAGGATTCTCACCTATGGATCACCTTCACGTATCAGAGCAAATGAATATAAAACACCATTATATCTGGCATTTGTGGATAATGAAAAGGCATTTGACTCCATACAGCATAAGGCAAAGTCTCATTCACTGGAAAGACAAGGCATAGATGCCCCGTATATTATGATTTTTAAGAAAATATATGAGAACGCTACCTCCTTTATTAGACTAGACAAAGACAGTAGTAAATTTAAAATTGAGAAAGACGTTCTACAAGGAGAAGAATATCTCCAAAGTTGTTTACTGCTGCCCTTGAAGAAGCTTTCGGAAGATTAGACTGGTTGCAGAAAGGAGTCAATGCGAATGCTGAGTACCTAAACGATTTGCAGATGACATTGTGATCATAAGCCATGATCCCAAAGAATTAGAGGAAAATCTTAATCAGTTATGCAGAGTTAGTAAGGATTTCGAACTAAAGTTGAATATGGCTAAAACAAAAGTAATGATGAACAAGTATGCCACAGAAAGGATATAATGATTGAAGGAGCAGTAATTGAAAAGGTGGAGTCATATATTTATCTGGGACAAGTCATTGGCTGTAATAACGATAAATGGCTGGAAGTCAAGAGAAGAATAAATTTTGGATGGATAGCATTCAGGAAATATAGTCACATACTGAGGAGCAATATCCCAATTTGTCTGAAACGTAAAATAATGAACCAATGTATACTCCCCACCATGACTTATGGAAGTGAAACTTGAACACTCACCAAAAGAATGGAAGAGAAGCTGAGAACTACACAGCGAAGGATGGAACAAATTATATTGGGAATCAGACTGTTAGATAAGAAGAGAAACATATGGATTAAGCAGCAAACTCAAGTAAATGACATTCTTATAAAAACCAAAGAACTAAAATGATCTTGGGCAGGACACAAAGAAAAGATGACAGATGGACTAAGAAAATAACTGAATGGTACCCAAGAGGATCTAGAAGAAAACCTGGAAGACAACGACTGAGATGGATAGATGCAATTCATGAGTTTTTGGGTAGCAGATGGATTGCCATTGCACAAAACAGAAGGAACTGGAAAGTTGCTGGAGAGCCCTTCATCCTGCAGTGGATTGAAAATGGCTAATGATGACTTGAGATCTAACTAAACATATTTTATCTGTAACAGCAAGTGTATGATAAAATATGTGCCTCATCATGTTCATTCATTTTATACTCAATTTTTCAGGAGCACGAGTAAAAAGTGGGAACTGCCTCACTTCCCCTTCCTATGAAACATTTTTTTTTTAGTTGGTGCATCGGCTTCTGTGGCCATAATGCACCTTCCAAGGTTTTTGCAGTACTTTGATCCAAGCCCGAGGCGGGAATTCGAACCCGTGCCCTTTGGGTTGCCAGGCAGGCACTTTACCCACCCGGCTAGCCCGGTCGGCCCTATAAAATATATATGACCATGAGTTTCAAAAGGGGAACATTCAATCAGTTGAAATGGAAGAGGGGGACTGATTACCAGGTAAAAAAAAAGGCTGGGATCAATTTTTATTTACACTGGAAATTAAAACCTGATATTACCTGAACTTAATATATATTTCCATAATCAACTGAGCAATCATAGTTTACAGATATTGTGGTAGTCAACTATAATGTTGCTTTCTTAGGTGACAGGTTAGTTGTTCCCTTTGGCCCCAAAGGGATTAACTAACAAAGCACTATCTTGATGTGGAAGAATGCTTTAAAAGTAAGCAAAGAATGCTTTCACTTTATAGCAGACCCAATTTTTCTCAAATTTAAAACTGAAATAAAATTAGATTTTATTTTACATAAATGATTTTAATTTCTATCCTGTTTGACAAAACTGAAAATGCATTATGCAACCCTATATTGAACAATGAGAATGGGTTCAACAATTTTAGATATTCTGTCATATTTCAAAATTCCAGCTACTCTATAAACACTAAGTTAACCTATCCACATTTGCAACCATTCCTTCTATTGTGGCTGAAATATCATCCCTCTTAATTTTTCAGAATTCTCAGAATTTTTTTTTTGTTCTGGGGTAGATGTTCAACACTTGGATTAAATATTAGTCATGGAAAATAAATCAAACTTAAGTAACCTATACATTATTTGCTTTTGAAAAAGATATTTCTAATATCTTTTTAAAAGCAAGTAATGAGGAGAATTAATCTAAAACATTTTATTAAAACGAGACAAGTATTCAATGATGGAGATTCTAGTAAATGTGGAGAAACTGTAGAGCCACCTATTAACAGCTTTAGTGTGTATTTAGAAAACACACAAACTTCAATGAAATCCAGATGAAAAACTTTCTGTAAAACCATAAAAAGTGCACAAATTGTATTCTGGAAATCCTTCTGAAAAATAGTTGTGCAGAATGTTGGTAAACCTTGTCAGTGTGCAGCACATGTAAGTACATTGGCTGCAAGGCTGGCCTTGGATTATAATTATATAGAAAATAAAACAGACATAACATGCAAGATAACATAATCATCTCGAGGGTTTTTTATGTTGTGGAAAGAACTAATTACATTGGGGGACGAGTTCACTTTTGACTACACAGCATAGATACTGCTTTTTATTGTAGAAAGAAAAGCAGGATCTTTATAAGTACATGTTTTTCCTTCTCTGTACATAGCATTCATGTTCTACTGAATACAAATAACACTTCTTTTTAATGGCCTTCAAAGTTCTTGCAATTAAGTACAGGGAAAGAAGAATGAGCAATAAATGTAGCAAGCACCGTTTTAAGTATTTTTAATCCAGTAATGTTCACTGGCAGGTTTTGTCTCATAAGCATGCAGTACAATGAGTTTCCGTATAGTATTACTTGGGGAAACCTATGTATGAAGTGATGAGAGTGAGAAATATAATGAGAAAAGAAAAGCAGTAAAATCACCTAAAATGTTTCAAACAAATTTATGCTTATTTACTTTGTTATAATAGAGAATGAACCTTTCATTCATAATAGAGAATAATTTTAAAGTTAACTAATCAATAAAACGTTTACATTATGAAAAATTACTTAATATAAAAGGTAGATTATTACACTTGATAATATTTAAAAAAGCCTCGGCATTACTTTTGTAAGATAACGTTAGACCATACTCCCTTGTAAATACCTTTGCGATAAATAATATGATTTTTACTTTAAAATAAAAAAGGCCACGTGGCAATCCACAGTTACTAAGCTAAATTAGTTTTATTTTTGAAATAGACAGAGTGATTCAAGCAACCTAAAATGAAAGAGCTAATTTCTCTCATTTTGGTAACCATTTGCAATTCTTACAAAACCACATCTGTAGCAATGGCGTATACTGCTGCATTCAAAACAGTTTGTTCTATTACTTAAACAAACATATCCGTACTGGTTTGTTAATGATGAAGCCATCGTGATATTCCCTCTGAATTGTGTGTTTATAGTCAAACAATACTTTTGTTGAAAATTGTATGCGAAAATCAAAATCATTTGAGAAAAATATCTTGATTCACCAGTACCAGAACAGTCACTTTCACAATTAGTAACCTATTTTTATGAAGCAGCAGGTGTCTGTTACAAAAAAGAACTGGATGCCCTTCATTGCTAACTGAAGAAAACTTGAAGATGTTAATGCTTATTTCTGTTACACAAAAAATCACTCAGAAGATATGAATCACAAGTGTCTTATTCAGGTAAACAAAGGGTTGTTGAACAGTCACACCTCTATCCCTATTACATATGTTCACTGGTTTTAGATCGTTATTGGTTCAAGTGGAATTGGCATTTTGGACAATATTTTATTTAGTGATGAAGCTTGGTTTCACTTGGGTGGTTATGTCAATAGTCAAAAACAGCAAGATATGGAGTAATGAAAAATCTTGTTTTTTCGTGAAATGCCCTCACATCTCAAAAAAAATTGGGGACTAGGGTAAAGAAAGCCAACAAGAGAACCACCGGAAACTTTACTGGGCAAAATCGCTTCCCACTAACGCAGTTTCTCCCTTCATTCTCAGTAAACAGATGGTGCATGTTATCGGTAGTGGCAGTAGAAGTTGATAACAATGTATCGATTAGTTTTTTCTCATTATTAAAAGCAGATTATTGAGTTCACAAGTGGACTGAAATTCACTTATGGATACACCCTCCAGACTGCTTCAGTCTTAGGGTGTTTATCTCACCTTCCCACTGTTTTAACCCGATAGGAACATGACTTCTACTGCCGCTACCAATAACACTGTAGAAGTCGTTTTCCTATTATAAAACAACAGGAAGGGGGATAAACACCCTAAGACTGAGGCAGTCTGGAGGGTGTATCCGTAAGTAAATGTAAGTCGCGAAGGCGTTACACTCATTAACTCCAATAATCTGCTTTTAATGAGGAAAAAACTAATCAATACATCGTTATTGACTTCTACTGCCACTACCAATAACATGCACCATCTGTTTACCAAGAATGCAGGGAGAAACTGTTAGTGGGAAACGAGTTTTCCAGAAGTTTCCCGTGGTTCTTGTGTTGGCTTTCTTTACCTTTGCCAAATTGGGATATGTTGTACAAAAATCACTAAGTAATTGGACCTCTATTTTTCAAGCAAGCAGCTGACAGAAATATATGCTACGATTTAATACACCAATTTATTTGCACCGCTCAACAGTGGTGAACATTATGTTTGTTTCATTCAGGTGCGATGAGCTGTTACACATCCAATGAAAATTGTCAATGCCAAGAGACTTTTTCAGTGATCCCCTTTTTTCTGAAATTTGTAGCCCTTAAGATCCCTAGATTTAATGTTGCTGAATTATTATTTGCGGGGCTTGTCAAAAGACAAAGTATATAAAAATAATCTCTACACGGGATTATTTTTATAGAAACTGAAAGCCAACATACAAAATAAAACTGCAAACATAGACATTACGACAGGTGCCATTGAATATGATGAAAACAGTCTATGCATGAATTCATAAAGGCTGGCATTTTCAACATTTATTATAATTTTTTACTATAATGATAATTACTTATTAGAGTTATAATTACTTGACTGCATAATTTGTAAAAGAATTAATAAATTTTAATTACTGATATTTGGATTGTGCAAATTTTGAATCGCTGTATAAAAGGTAACAGGAACTGGATATAATCGAGTCTTTGCCATTGCTATTATCTAATCTGTATATATAGGTCAGTGAGTAGCCCATTTGGCAGAAGATTTATGTCCTATTGATAGTGGCAAGTGATATTCAATTTCTGCTAGTGCCATGTTTAAAATTTTCAATCAGTTTAACTAATTCACCAACATTTCTGATCCTTCCCTCCCTCATGCATTTATACATAAGGAAATTAGCCACTGTATAAAAAATTAAAGCAGCTTAACAAACAGCTCACCTATATCCCTACACAGCCAGTAATTATTCAAGTTTATCATGCATGACATTTTTCAGTCTTTTATTACACAGAATTATTTCACTAACTAAACAGTCATGGTTACATCACATTCGACCTGTCATCATTTACATGGAAGCTGGTGCTCTTGATTTTATGCAGCATCAACATCTTGTTATTCTAGCATATGAATTGTAGGTGTGCACAGTTCAATTTGCAAGTTTTGTAAGCTGAAAACCTTAACCCTGGGGGATTACTTCCCCACCTAAGGGCACCTGACTAACCGCAGCCCTGATTGAAGAGACCTCTAAGAATTCCTTCAATTTTTGATGAGATTCAAACCCAGACCTCTTAAAAAAAACTTATATCAAGACAAAAAATAAAAAAAACTTCCAATTCTATTGTTCTTATTAGTACCTTTCAAAAGAATTTCAAAGACTGGATCAATAACAACAAGCTCCACATAAGTTTAGTGATAATGTAGACAGCCATGGTTAATTTGCCTATCAAGTTGTTTTACACACTGCCCCCTTAACTTGAACTATTTGATGAACAGACTTAGCTGCAGATTTTTTTTTGTGGTAGTTCTCATGCTTCAGTTGCATGTCATTCTCTTGTTTTAAGTTTTTAGCATGGCATCAAGATGCAATTTGCAGTATGGTAACAAATTAGAAACATTTTGTAACCAGTTCAAATAAACCTTATATTTTGCTTCACTTGTAGTAGTGTTACTAATAAGGAAGGGAAAACAATTTTAATTTGAATGCTGAAGTCACAAGAGTCAAAAAATGGGTTCCATCAAGGACACATTTTTCTTTAAAAGGTGTATTATGAATGTTTCAGGATAAAATTTGGTGATCAAGATAAATTGTGTTCCACACAAAGTTTGACACACACATGATGAACTGAACAGTTAAAGGAATGAAGTCAAAATAAAAAGCAGCCTTTTGCTGTTCCCATGGAGCATAAACCAAGAAGCCACAGAGGCAATTGTTACTTTTTCTTGTCTAAAAGTACAAGGCTATAACAGTAAAAATAAAATCATCAAAAACTGGCAGTACAGTTTCGACATCAAATTCTGAACATAAAGTATAGTGAAATGTCAGTATAACAAATTCATGTGGGCAACTGAAATATATTCATTATAAAGAAATGCAATAAAAAAAAGTCAGAACAATAGTTATGCATTAAAAATAATTATAATGAAAATAACTGAAGTACCAGTTAGTGCAAATGCATCATTTTAGTATACAGCAAACTACTAAAATATCTAAAAATTGACATGATATTGCACTACCTCGAATAAGTAATGCTTCACCAACGGAGAAGACTTGTTACTTATCAGCAGATACCCTGGTGTTGCAATGATGATGATCCAGTTATGAAGTATAACTCCACAATATGAGAGATCCCTGAAGATGCACAAGTAGATTAAACTTAAAAGCATTAGAGCTAAAGCCTCATTTTACAGAGGCTTTAGCTCTAAAATGCTTTTTAAGTTTAATCTACTTGCACACCAGGCAGCTCTCATATTGTGGAGTTAAAATGAGGCTTTAGTCCTAAAATGCTTTTAATTTGCTTGATCTTTCAGCTCTTCCTATCATTGTGAAACAGAATTTTCCAGGTGTTGGATTATTCACCAACTTATAGAAAGTTTAATCTACTTGCACACCATCAGGCATCTCTCATATTGTGGAGTTATGCTTCATAACTGAATTATCATCGTTGCAATGCCAGGGTACCTGTCCACCCACCGATGAGAAGCCATTAAGCTTCGAAACAGGCCGTCTGGGTGGTGGTATCTGCCGAGAATAAGTAACAATAGTCTTCTCCGTTGGTGAAAACTATTTTTGCTTATTCGAGGTAATGCAATATCATGGCAACTCATTGTGAAAGTATTCACAATATGAGATATACTTAAATGATACCAATTCTTAAAGTTAAGTTCTATGCAACCTGAGGCTTTAGCCCTAAAATGCTTTTAAGTTTAATGAAAGAAACCTAATAAATGTAATTTTGTATTTTAAAGAAACATTCAAAAATATATAAAATTTGTATTTTATATGCTTGTTATATTCAACAAGATAAAATTACTTAGCTCATCCCGTCCTGTTTATTGAGCTCTTGGATAAATTTTATTAATTAATGCTGTGAAAGAAGAAAAACATTATTATTATAAAAGCTCTTCCATTTTCAAATTTATAAAACCATAATAAGCACAACTATCAGATGATACAAGGTTAAAAACCATACTTCTTCACATAGAGCTACAAACATAATTTCAGTAATGTTGGTACATCACCTGTTAGCAATGGTGCCAAGAACTAATGCAGGCCCCAGTGAAATGTGCATGGTGGGATCCTTGTCAGTGTGTCTGCATGCAGATGAGGGTTAAAAAGCAACAAGTCAATTCTAACATATAATAAATCAATAAGTTTGTAGAATTTTTTGTCAATTATTAAAAAGTAATGAAATTAATTACTTAAAAAGAGTAATATTAAAGTGTAGATCCCTTAATCTTAATCGCCTCTTTTGTGGTGCCTGTTTATCAGCATTTTCCAATTCTCAATGATTCAAGGAAGGCTTGTGGTGTTACTCTCCACCCAATTATCTGCAAGTGGAGAGATCAAAAGTTACTAATCTTGAAAAGGCAATTAACTGCCCAATTAGTAAATCAGTGTGGAATTGCCAGATGCTAAAATTGAAAGACCAAAAAGTGTACTGTTCGATGATTTTGCTTGTACAAATTTCATTATAGCGATTATATTTTTACATAGCAGGATGAATTTTTCTTGCACTAAAATTTGTTTCAATGATATTCATTAAAATGAAATATTTTTACATGATAAAATACATAGTAGTTTGGCAGGGAAGGGGAAGTAATAATTTCGTTATACTGAATATTTTGTTACTTTGGTGTTTGTTATACCAACATTTTACTGTATATGATGACTGACTGTTCCCAGTATGAAAAATATATGTGAACAGAACAGTTTATACAAGATGAACATCCAATATAAAGTGGCAATACTGGTGGAGACAGTAATAAAAGAAATAATTTTTGCAACATATATATGGACTTCAGGAAAGCTTTTAATACTGTTGCACATAAAAGACTGCTGTATAAATTGGAGCAGTGTGGCATTAAGGGAAACTTATTGTTATGAGAAAATGGATGGTTGAGTAGGAGAAGACAGACAGTGATTACTAATGTCCACGAAGCCTTGGTTGCCAAAGCAACCAGGCTATGAGGTATCAGTATATTGTCTGTAATTGCATGTATTCTTCAGTCAGTTTTCTGGCTAAAAAAACCCCACGTTTACAGGAGAAGAAATCCTGTAATCCTTGCCTGAGACCGACTAACTATGCCACATTATAAAAAAGCCCAAAAAAAATTCCAAATGTTGAGGGAGTCAAATTGAAGCCTTTTCCACCTTGTGTGGGACAACAATTATATGCCAGATTACTTCTGGGAACTCTTTTTTTTAAAAGGAGACATCCTTTTAAAAGAGTACCAACTGTGTGGTACTACACTTAGTAGGGTAGTAGAAAATGAAAAAGACCTGGGAGTAATCGTGCAGTAAGATATCAAGTTTTTTTGGGCAATGCAGACAGGCTAACAGAGCAGGTCATGGGGTTTTGTCAATGATATACAGGAATTTTGCTAGCAGGGAAAAGGAGGTGATTATCTCTTTGTATAAGGCAATGGTTAGGTCACGCCTTGAGTACAGGTCTGGAGGCCTTATTTTAGGAAGGATGTAGATTTGATTGAGCATGTACAGAGAAGGACAAAATTGGTGAGGGAAACAAGGGGGTCTCTTACCAAGAGAAGCTTAAGTTCTGCAAATTGAAGTGGCTGGAGACTAGGCACCAGCGAGGTGATCTGATTGAGGTGTATAAGGCCTTGAATGGGTTGAGCATGCTGAATTCTGATAGGATTCTTCTGCTTGCTCAGATTATGAACCTAAGGGAACATAAATTCAAATTGAGGAAAAGATAGCTGTAGAACAGATGTGTGGAAATTTGCCTTTAGCCAGTGGGTAGTTAATTGCTGGGACAAACGTTTGGAGGGAATGGTTGTGTGAATATTTTTTTTTTTTTTTTTTTAGCTGATGCTGCATAAGCTCATACGCTTGTTTTTTTGCATCACATGCCACTATTACTATCCTGCATAAAAGAAAAACCACAAACCTTCATTTGAGACCAAAACACTAGCATTTATAAGTTTTAATTTGCATTTGTAAACACAATGGTCTGTGTTATTAAAATTTAAATGAGCAATCATTATTTGCGGCCACAATCAATTTAACCTTTTAAATGATGGAATGGAATCCATTTGTGGCTAATTTTTATGGAGGTTTTTTTTTTAAAGCAACTATTCTATTTGTGAACACAGTACTTTATTAGTTTTATGACTAATATTAGTGACTGTGCTATAAGATTTGAAAAGTTTGGTTATGAAAATGATATTTTAATTTTGAAGTGAGCATGGTGGGAAAAAAAATATAGAATAAAATTAATTAGAAATATTCCAAGGCTGCACTATAAGCATTTAAATTTGGGGGAGGGAAAGGGAATACCTATTACCTCCATGTAGCCTCCGTAGCCGAGTGGTCAGGAGCGGGAGTGCAGTAGCACACGCTCTTTGAGTAGACCGGGGTTCAAGCCCCTGGCTGCTAAATACGGTCGATCTGCCAACCCGCACTGGACCAGCATGGTAGATTATGGTCCATGTCCCTCCGCATGAATTGTTGATGAGGCTTCCATCCTGCAGTGGGTTGATAATGGCTGTAGTTTACCTTTTACCTCCCAATAACATTATGAAAATCAATGCATTTACTGACATCTTAATCTGATTGAATATAATTCAGTAAGCATTAGACCAGCACTAAAACCAGGCCAAGACAATCAATGTTTGTGAAGTGTTTCATTGCAGAAATCTTACTAATGTATCCCCCTCCCTAGAAATAATAAACCTGAGATAATAAACTGGACTTCATCACTCTGATAAATTAAATATATTTTCTCAATAAATTTATTAGCTGATAATATTGGTATGCTCTTCTAAGTTATATAATGGCAATGTTAACTTACATTTCTCAATGAGATATTCCGTGTTCTAAGAAAATATTCCACACCTGCAGCAATCAGTGCCAACACAACTCCAATGATAAGAACATAAAAAATACCTGTTATCTCACTCAGATATAGTGTAGCATGATACAGATCCTGGAATAAAAGTTGATATTTCTAGTCATATTCCTTCTCTATATGTCAGTTAAAAACATAGTAATTCAAATTATTCATACCACTGTCATGTAAAAAGTTTTCATAGATTCTAAACTTCAATGCATATGACTAAAATCACACTGAAACATTTGTCTGTTTTATGAATTTCATTAATTAATTTTATATTTAAAGCTGCTGTATTTTATTGTAAGAAAACAAGTTTGGTAATGTATGCATTGTGTTACATTTCAGATGCTTTCAATCATTAAATAATGTGCCTGTTTACAAAATCTCACCATGCTATATTATGTTCACAGCATGTTGGGTAGTCAAGAGGTGAGAATTGCATATCAGTTCTTTTTTTTTTTTTTTTGTAGGGAGGTGCACAGTGGGATATGGGTTAACCTATTGATGTGATATTTGGTACAAACATTCAAAAGAATGTCCTGAAATTTCAGAGTATTTGAGCTGCTATTCCAAACTTATTGCAAAGTTTCTTTGTGCGGGGGAGAACTGAGGGATATAGAATCAGAACTGGACCTACAATCTCACTAGCCCAATGAAATGTACACTGTAAATGGAAGTTGATAGCTTAAATAAATTCAAGGGATACCTGGACAAACGTTGGGAGCAAATGGAGGTGAATGGGAAGTGTGTGTGTTTTTTTTTTTTTTTTTTTTGCTGATGCTGTATAAGCTTGCTTTCTTGCATCATATGCCAATACTAATGCTAACTGCTTGTTTTTTTTGTTTTCTCTCAGCTCCACTTCTGTCACTATATACCGCACGGTCTTTCTTCTAATTTTGGATTTTCATCTTTCATCTCAAATAAGCTGTTAACCTGGCTCCTACATCTGAACTTGATAGCATTTTTCTAGAAAGTATATCTTACTTCAGACTTCATCTACTAGCTGAACAGGCAACTTCTTTTGAAACTGCTTGTGATATAGGTTCTTTTGACAAAGGTCACTCTGATGGAATATTGTCTTGTATATAATTTTGTACTTCACAATAAAGATTTATTTATATATTTTAGGATGGATCTGCTACCTTTGCCAAAATGAAGCTGTTTGCAATTGAGACTTATAAAAGCCAGAAAAACAAGTTCCTCCACCAATTCATTGATTTTTGACTGAACAAATAACTAGCACAGTAATGGTCAGCTTTGTCTATGACATCCATATCATTCACAAATAGAGACTGGCTTTTCAAACTGAAAGTTCCCCCCCTCTTACATTTCCTGTTGTCATTTCAATTTCAGCATTATAGAGAGTGAAATGCATAAGTACAATTATTTTCTCTTTCCAAGCTAACACCTGAAATTTTTTCTCTTGAAAACCAGCAAATCTGTGTTTTTCAGTTTTCTTTGTAGTCATCCATGGTGGTAGTTCCTGTTTCCCATAATAGTGCTTATTAGGTGTATATTTAATTTATGAAGTTCTTATGCTAGTTAAATACTGGTATAAAATTAATCAATGAATAATGAAATCCACTACCCTTAAATACAGAAAAACAGTTAATGGATGAGACAAAGCATAATAGCCTCTTTCTGAATCAGTTAAAACAAATGCACAAAGACCCACTTTGTTAGCTTTTCGTGGATATAACATTTGAATGAAATTCTACCCTTGAAACCAACAGCACTTTTATCTAATGCAATATTTTTTTCCTTATATTCCCTGCTTTGAATTCCTTTTGTTTGTGGACAGAGATGCAACGTTCAAAATATCTACAAAAATCTCTAATGCCAAATACATTCTTTAAAAACAGAACTCTGTCTGTCTGTCTGTTCTTGAAGACCAGTACTCCTTTATATCAGTTTTGGAATTTAGTCTAATGTTAATAACAATAGAGAAAAATGCCTTTAGAAAAATAGAGGGGAAAAAAAAAAAAAAACCCAAAACCCAATCACACTATATGAAACAATCAGAAACTATGTTATTTGAAAGAGTTATTTGGCACAGTTATTTTTTCTTTTGAAATTTCTTCACGATGAACAACTGGTAAAAAATAGCCAAAAATATGCAAGTTTGGTTTTAGGAATACTTGATTTACCTAACTGAAATTCACAGAATAAAATAGTAAAAGGAAGATAGCTGATGTTCGAATGAAACATCAACTACCTTGCTTGGTCTCCAAATTCTCACACAACCTTTAAATCACAGATTATCACCAATTGTTTCATTCTTGCTAATAAAGACATCATTTGAATCAAAAATAATATTAGTCACTTTTTTGTCCAAATTTGACAAAAGTAAATCAAATTCTGATATGATCAATAAACAAAAGGCAATACAATAATTATGCAGGGAGAGTGGGAAAATAAATTTCAAGATTACCAATGCCATGTGACAATTACCAATGCTGCTGTGACATTGGACTGCAAACTATTAAACTTATTGTTCTGTACTGAGTTTTGCAATATTTCTTTTGTGTACATTGAGTTAGAAATGTCGGATGTGTAAATTTAGTCTTCTGAAAGTTGCTCCAATTAATATTCCAAAATTGAAGGATACTTATGGCATTTCTATCCATACAAAATGTTTCAAGAAAAGTTTCAAAGAGACCCGATTACAAAAAAGTGAAGATATTACTTACGATGAATTTTCGTTGTTCAGATTGTTGTTGTTTGCATTCACTGTTTTCTCTCCACCACTTGTTGTACAACACAGTAAGTTCACCATTTTCATTAAGCTTGGTAATAGCATCATTTAGGCGTTTTCTGCAGGAATAAATATCAATACAAAACTTATGAGGATTTTTACATACCTTTATATTTTTAAATTCTTACAGAATGTATAATTTTAATTGAAATTATCAGTTCTAGTTTCAGTTAACATGTTAATGAAATTAAAAATAAGTGTAATTGAATCTCTAGTGTATACTAGTAATAGTAATACAGGCATGTGATGCAAAGAAGTGCATGTATGAGCTTATGTAGTATCAGCCAAAAAAAAAATTCACACAACCATTCCCTCTAAAAGTTTGTCCAGTTCCTCCTTGAATTTATTTAAGCTATCAACTTCCACAATGACATGTGGAAGTTTGTTCCAGCAATTAACCACCCACTGGCTAAAGGAAAATTTCCAGACATCTGTTCTACAACTGTCTTTCCTCAATTTGAATTTATGCTTGGTAATAGCATCGATGTTCGTAATCTGAGCAAGTGGAAGCATCCCATCAGAATTCAGCGTGCTCAACCCATTCAAGGCCTTGTACACCTCAGTCAGATCACCTTGCAGGTGCCTAGTCTCCAGCTGCTGCAATTTGCAGAACTTAAGCCTCTCTTGGTAAGAGGACCCCTTCGTTCCCCTCACCAATCTTGTTGCCCTTCTTCTGTACATGCTCAAGCAAATCTACATCCTTCCTAAGTAGCCAATTTATCAGGTACACCTACCTAATAGTGAGTAGTTTCTCCCCCACCTTAGCCCTCACAGAACAACCTGGATTCATATTCTCAACTGGATTGAGGTAACTGGGGAAGCCACTGTAGTGGGTTCCCCAGTTACCAGAATTCACTCTCATGTTCCTGGAACCAGTTCTGTCCAATTCCAGATTGTGACATGGTGTCTTATCCTGTTGGAACAACCCATTTACAGATGGATATGTTATTGACAGAAAGAGATGCTTCTGGTCAGAAATAATTTATAAATAACCTTTCATCCAAATGTTGCTCCATTCATATTAAGAGGCTCAATGTACACCATGAAAACATTCCTCGTGATTACACCACCACCTCATGCCTGCATTGCTGATACCATACAGAATGGTCCATTGATTCACCTATTTTCACCTTATTCTGATCCTCAAATCTGCAGTACTCGTAGTGGCGTTCCACTGTAACCATACCTTCTTGTTTTTTGCTGAAAGGAGTGGATCCTAGTTTGGTCATCAGCTGTGATACTCCATCTGTGACAAGATATGACAAGTTGTGCATTCTGAAATGCCTCTGGTTACCACCGTTATGCCACATTATTTGACTGACTGTAGCCTTTTCCAGACACAAGATCGCCACTGGCCAGATGTCATTTGGTTATTGGACCAATCTTAATACACCTGAGACACAGTCATATATGAACACCTCAAACAGTATTGCAGTTTCTGAGATACTCGTATTAGTGCATCAGGTACTCACTACCATGCCATATTTGAAGTCACTTAAATCTTTCATCTTGTCTGTTCTCACACTAAACTGCATGGTACAAATGTGATACTGATGGAGTACTGCATTTCATGAAAAGGGTAGGTGAACCTAATAGCCTAATAGTGTCCACTCAGTGTAATTTAACTGAATTCTTTCCTAAATATATAAAGGGGAGTTCTCTTCATGATTTTTATTTTAAACAATGGTTAAATAAAACCACTATTTAAAATAAAATATGGAACTTTTACATAAAATGGGCAACAGAAGTAATGTCTTCCATTTATTTTCAAAAATTTACAAGTTAAAAAAAAAAAAAAAAAGTACTAAAACTAACTAAATAAATAAAGAATATTTATAAAATTAATGAAACTTTAAAAGTTCTCACCAAAGACCTTTGGTCTAGTACCACTGTCTTTATGTGAAGAAAGGCAAGGAAAAATGTGGATGTTCTGTATCCAGGTGACTATATTGGCTGAATTGTTGCCTTGATCTTCTGTGACCTCATTTGCCCAAGAGTTGGGAGAAGATGTCATAGAAAGCCATGGCTAAGAAATGCCAATGGCCAAGCCAACTCAACTGGTTCATTTCAAAGGTCTTGATGAAAGCTGCTTGATGAAAGCGGAAAACTGCTAGATTGGGGGGATACAAGGACTAATAGATTAACAGTAGCCACTGGCAGAGGTGAAAGTGATTCTTGCACTGCTTCTATTGGAATGAGCCGCAGCCTGGAAAATAAGATGCAGGATATTTCAGAGACTGCTGGGAATCATTGGGGTACAAGTAAACACATGGGTTGTGTTAGGGTAGCTAAGAAAAAGAACAGGTGCATGTTTACTTGTGTGTACACCAATGCTAGGAGTTTAGTAAATAAATTTGATGAATTTGAGGTGTTGCTCAAAACATCAAAGGCAGATATTGTGGGGATTTCAGAGACGTGGTGTCACACAGATATAAGAAATGCAGAACTGGAATTTGGGGAGTACAATGTCTACAGAAAGGATAGACAGGATAGGAAGGGAGGAGGGGTTATGCTATTAGTTAAAAAACACATAAAATCCAAGGAAGTGAAGCCAGTCGACATCGCTGGACAGTGCAGTGTCGAGTCAGTTTGGTGTGACATAAGCATTGGGAGATCAAAATTGAGAGTAGGAGTGTGCTATAGGCCTAATGACTCTGATGAGTATAATAAGAAACTGTTCGGAGAAATAGAGTGGGCCAGTAAATCAGAGAGTCTTATAATGGGGGATTTTAATTTCCCAGATATTGACTGGAATTTGGGGGCTGGTCACTCACACAGTAGCAAGGCTTTTGTGGATTTATTGGATGATTGTTTTCTACATCAGCATGTTCGGGAGGCAACTAGAGGGAGTAATACTCTTGATTTGATTATCAGTAGTGATTCTTCATGCATTAAGAATCTGCAGATAAATGAACCACTTGGTGGCAGTGATCACAGTGTGCTGAAGTGGGAGTTACTCAAAGAGGTAACTACCATTAGGGGTAAAGGGAAGGGGTATTGCTTTCGTAAAGGCGACTACAATGGACTGAGACAGTATTTAAATTCTATACAGTGGGATCAACTGATGATATTGCCAACAGCAAATTCAAAATGGGAAGCATTCAAAGAACTTATCGTGGAAGCTACTAGGCTTTACATACCAACTAAGAAATATTGTTCAAGGTTTAGGCCTAAATGGTTGTCAGATGAACTAATGAGGCATATGGCAGAGAAGAAAAATGCATGGGATACATACAAATTAACACGTGACACGGACGCCTATGATAGATACAAGTTGATCTGTAACCAAGTTACAAAGGAGGTTAGGCAGGCGAAGGCAGATTACGAGAGATCCTTGGCAAGGGATGCGAAGAAAAACAGCAAAGAGTTCTTTACTTATGTAAACTCTAGAAGGAAGGGGATGAATCAGATTGGTCCACTTGAGATCGATGGGTCAACTGTTGATGACCCTGCTCGGGTAGCTAACAAACTAAATGAATATTTTGCATCGACATTCACACATGAGGAGTTATTCAGCGAGGGGAATGCCAGAGGTGTATTCAACTCTAGCAGTAAGCTAGAGAATCTTGTAATAACTGAGAGCAAAGTGGAGGAGAAATTGTTGAAGATAAACACAAGAAAGGCACCTGGGGTGGATGGGATCTATCCAGTTATATTAAAGGAGGCAGCAAAGGAGGTAAGCAAACCCTTAGCCATAATTATGAGAGCTTCCTTGGACTCAGGGGAGGTACCCATTGACTGGAGATGTGCAAATGTGACCCCAATTCACAAAGGGGGATCAAAGGCTGACACAAGTAATTATAGACCTGTGAGTTTAACTTCTGTTCCCGGAAAATTAATGGAGGCACTGGTGAAAGAAGCACTGCAGGATTGTCTAGACAAGACTTCAGTTATAGCTAGGACACAGCATGGTTTTGTTAAGGGGAAGTCTTGCCTGACCAATTTGATTGGATACTATGATGCAGTCACAAAAGAACTGGATGCAGGGAATAACTTTGATATTATATACTTGGATCTTAGAAAGGCTTTTGATACTGTTGCACATGGAAGACTGCTGCACAAATTGGAGCAGTGTGGCATTGGAGGCAAGTTGCTGCTATGGATAAAGGGGTGATTGAGGGGGAGAAGACAGAGAGTGGTAATCAATGGACACTGCTCATCGTGGACTAATGTTATTAGTGGAGTCCCTCAGGGTTCAGTATTGGGGCCTTTATTGTTTTCTGTATTTATAAATGATATTGATGATGGTATATCAGGCTTAATGTCCAAGTTTGCAGACGATACGAAGGTTGGCAGGGTTGTCAAGGACACTACTGACACTATGCTGCTGCAACAGGATTTGGAAAGGTTGAGCAGATGGGCTTCGAGGTGGCAAATGAAGTTTAACATTGACAGATGTAAAGTACTACATATGGGAAACAGCAACCCCAGAGCAACGTATCAACTCTGTGGTACTACACTGACAGTGGTAGAGAATGAAAGGGACCTGGGGGTGGTGGTGCAGGCAGATATGAAGTTCTCTGAGCAGTGCAGACGAGCTGCAAGAGTAGCTCATGGTGTATTGTCAATGATATATAGGAATTTTTCTAGAAGGGATAAGGAGGTGATTATTCCCTTGTATAAGGCAATGGTCAGGCCACACCTAGAGTACTGTATACAGGCCTGGAGGCCTCATTTCAGGAAGGATGTAGAGCTGCTGGAACGAGTACAGAGAAGGGCAACTAGATTGGTGAATGGGACAAAGGGGTTCTCTTACGAAGAAAGGCTTAAGTTTTGCAAATTACAGTGTCTGGAAACTAGGCACCAGCGGGGTGATCTGATAGAGGTGTACAAAGCCTTGAATGGTTTGAGCATGCTCAATGCTGATGGGATTCTTCCTCTAGCTCAGAAAAATCACCTGAGAGGGCATAAATTCAAATTGAGGAAAGACAGATGTAGGATAGATGTGCGGAAATTTGCCTTTAGCCAGCGGGTGGTTGGTGGGTGGAACAGACTTCCATCCCTTGTCGTGGAAGTTGATAGCCTAAATAAGTTTAAGGCTCAGCTGGACAGGTATTTCGAACAAACAGAGGGGTGAAGTGGAAGTGGTTATTTTTATTTATTTATGTTACTTTTTTTTTTTTTTTTTTTTTTTTTGCTGATGCTGCATAAGCTTGCTTTCTTGCATCAAATGCCTCTACTAATGCTAATGCTAATGAGAGGTTCCTGTCTAGCTTCTTCAAGATTCTTTGAATTGAACACATGGTCTTGCCAGGAGGTTCCAAAATTATTGATTAGTGCTACCACTAGTTTGGCAGCTAATGGTAGGTAACCAGGATTGAGAAGATAAAAACCATTGCAAGACCAGAAGTCTTAAAAAATTTTAACTGGTGGTTGTTGTCACCACTGGGGATTTCCAAATGGGCATTAATGTTTTATGACCAGATAATGCTAGTTATTTATGATAAATATGTGTTAGGTATTCATGATGTGTGAACTGAAGATCACTGACCTGATCAAGAGGTTCTCCCTTGAACATGATAGAGCCAGTTAAATTGATTAGCATCAACTCTGTACTGGATGGATTTATTTTCAGGGCAATATCTTGTACTCTTTGGACCACCAAAATGATGCTGCAAATCTAGAAGGTTGTCAATGAAAACAACATCTGCAAAGGAAAGATTTGCATTCTGCTTGTATTCTGAAGATTCCAATGGTAGCAAGAAACCAAATTCTTCCATTTGAAATTTTGATTCCTTGAGCAGCATGTTGCATAGATAAATTGTGTTATTTGGAGATAATAAAGCACTTAAACCTACGTTGGTTTAATTATGTTTATTTCTGAATTGGAAATATATACATAATGGAGTCAAACATTTCATGGTATTTTCTTACCGCTTCTTCAATGACAGCTGCCTTTGCATGACCCTGTCATAAAAGGTCACCTAGAGCACAAGAACTTGTACAAGTTCTTGTGACCTAGGTGACCTCGTAGAACAAGGTAGAGACAAACTTTTGCTGGATACCTGTACACGTAGGAATGCAAGACAGTGAATTGACAGATAATGCCACTAAATCAATTACCTGTCCACCTGGCAGCAGATAAAAAATACCTTACCAAGACTGTGCACAGACCAGTCGGCTATTTGGCAGATCAAAGAGATAACAAACTGAAGAGAATTAAACCAGTTTTACAACCATGGTCATTTAGCCTCAGAATGAACAGGCATGAGGAAGTTATACTTACACATCTGAGAATTGAACACGCAAATGCTACTTATACCTATCTACTAAGAGGCGATGATCCCCCTCAGTGTCCTAAATGTAACATGCTGCTCACTACCAAGCACTTCCTTGTAGACTGTCCTGGTTATGCATGAAAACAACAAATGGTTCTATTTCCAACTGAAAATCAATCACTAACACTCTCGCCAACCTTATGTGGCAGTTCAAACATCAACAAAAATGTTCTTCTTTCTGTACATCATTAAGTACCATTCTCTAAGAACACTATCAGGAAAATCCTTAGGTAAAACTCACCACTGTATCTTCCACCATAAGCATAGCACACTGTAGCCACAGTTGATGATGCTCTGTAAAAAATTCAAACAAACAAACTGACATAACTCTACTGGACAATGCCTCCCAGCCAATTAAACTTTTTTAAAACTAGTTTAAGTCTAGTTTGGCCTAGTTCTTTTGCTAATTCTACTTCTTTGCTGATAAGTCTAAAAGAGGATACTACCTACACCAGGCTTTTAGTGTAGGTAGTATCTATGAAGTTTCCTGCTATCATAAATGATAGTAACAGATACTGAGAGTTTAATGAATGGAAAAATAGTGAGTTTTGTCCATAGACATTACGGCAACAAGTATACTGTTTGTGTATCTATAAAACATCTGTGGAAAAAATTTATTTGACCTACATTATAATATTAATACCAAAAATTAAAGTAATAATAACACTAACAATCAGTATATTTTTAGAAAAATAATATTAAAAATATACTAAAAATAAAGAATGAGCTTTAAAGAGTTAAGCAACTGTTGCAATAAAATTCCCCAAGATCATTTAGCCCATTGGTAGTCAAGTCACACAGAAAATTTATCTTTTTCTGTGCATGCGGGAATTTGAAATATCAGCATAAATAATTCAAAATTGTCCACTTTTTTTGATGCCAGCTTTATTTTCAATCTTTTATGAACACAAATGAAAAATTCATTTTTTATATTAATAAATTGGTTAACTACTGGGTGCCAGGAACTCAGGATGAAGGGTCCATAGTCACGAATGGTCGTTAGTGTAGTATCTCAAATAGAGAGCTTTATGGTAACTGAAAAAAAAGTTTCTAGTACCCCAGCTTGGCCTAAAACTGAGGAACTAACGAAAATGTCTGTTTGACTCTTTCCAGTTGTTGTGAATGACAAGGGTGGGAGAAGTAACTCTGACTTCTTCCTGGAGAAGCGATTAAAGTCTTAGGGGAGAAGCAACTGGCAGGTGAGGGCCGTGCAGGTGCCGCCTCAACACTGGCTCTCTGAGTACCTCCTTGACGGGACAACTCCAGCTTTGAAAATTGTTAAAAAATACTTCTTGTCATAAAATTTATAAATGACCTTGATAGAATTATTAACTAACTATTTAGCAACCTTTTTGTCACCAAAAGGAGAGTTACTTAGTACAAAGAAGTGCTATTGAAGTGCAATAAAAAATTGTTTTTTTAATTTTAACAGAAAAAGTAAATGATAGATTTCAATTGGAATAGTTTTCCCTTGATAAGCATCGAATAACGCATAGCTAATGTGATTTTTTAAATTTTAGCTCCATTAATGACGGAAATAGAGAGGGGACACGAAAATTACTCACATTTTCCTGTCTGGTGCCGCCATTTTTAATTTTAAAAATACAGTCGATTCTGGTTATTTGGGACACATTGCCCGATTAAGCGGCTGCTCCAATTATCCGAAGTTTCACTTAAAAAAAGTTAAAAATACAACGGACCCCCACTTTACAATTGGTTCACTGTACAATCGAATCACTTTACAATGGGCTGACCATAGTAAAGTACCATTCACTATAAGATGTGTAGTAAGCACCAGTCATTGTGATCACGTTTGTGAACTGAATTTTAATTCTATTAAACAGCAATTATAATTAGCAAAAATAGGATGACTATTATCCACAAGCAGTGGCGGACTGGGTCTAAAAATATTGGTTTCTAGTAGACAAAGGGGGCCCACTCACAACTATTATATTTTCAAGCTACTAAAAGATCTAACATTTTTAACATATTGTCTAATGTTATTGCAAGGGGGCCCACTTGCCATCGGTCAAGCTGACACCTGACCAGTCTGCCACTGTCCACAGGCTATAAAAGTAAAGTATATTAAGCACAAATTTACCCTTGATTAATAACCTTACCAATTAAATGATACGTGAAAATTGGAAGAATATACGTGATAATCAGAATAATTAATACGCACTGTAATATGTACATACTAACTAGTTGACATCTGTAGGTAGGGGTTAAAATTTAAAACGGTAAAAAGATAAGCAATCAATAACAAAGAACGCAGCACACACAAATTGCAAGTAACATGATACGCACAAGTGAGAGCGGAGTAACAAGTTACGAAGCTTTAAAAATAGGAATAAAGAGAAGATTGAAAATTAATTTTTTTATATGATTGAAGATTCCATGGAAGAGTAAACACATTTCACTATAATAACCCACAGAATTCCAGCTGTCAGTATTATCACAAATTCAATAAGATTGAGTTTACTATCTGTTAACCCAATAAACAGGTGACTGGTAATTCTTTTTTATTGTTTTATGGTTGTGACCTCCAGAAATCCGACTGAACCACGTGGTTCGGTCAGAGACAATCGTAGGGTAATCTCCAGTGCTGTGGTTTCCTGCCCCGATTAAATGGCATGTTGTCCCAATTAAGTGAAGTAAACCCTGGCTATTTTCTCGATTGGGTTCTGTTTTTAAGATTTGCCCCAAATAAATGGCTGCCCCGATTAACTGGTGGCCCAAATACCCAGAATCACTGTATTTTAAAATAGGTTGTCTAATATTTTATTCCCCCCCCCCAACATTTTATCAACAACGATCAATACGGTATTATATTGGCCCACATGATGTACAAACCCGTGCAAAATTTCAAGTCAATAGGTTGAGTGATTCCAGAGATACAATGCTGTGACAGACGAACGGACAGACAAACAGACAACTGAGTGACATTATAAGGTTCCTTCATTAGACTATGGACCCTAAAAACTTATAATTTTAATTAATTTTGAAATTAAAACTCCCTTTAGACCTGTTGGCAAGCAAAATGCAAACTGAAAACCCACATGCTTCAACAAATGTGTGCACTGGATGTCAGACTGTCAATAACAGGAGCATCTGCTGCATGAGACATGAAGCATGCATGTCAGCAGTTTGATTCTAGATGCTTTAATGTCACAAAGCCAGAGAGCATTACCAATTGAAGGAGAGCACACACACACACACACACACACACCAGTAAAGCCAGCTTGCTATCAATAATTGTATGTGATAGATGTTACTCAACACATACCTATGATTAGGTTTAATTTAATTCATGAATATTTCATAATTGTGTGATAATTAACAGAGATTTCTGGAATTTTCAGTGGAAAAATCAAAGAAAACATTTTCAAAAACAGGGATTAGAGTTTCAGCTGTGTAGACAAAGTAGAAGCTTGTTTGTTTGTTATTTGGTTTTTAGGAGCATTAACAACTAAGGCCATAATGCTCCGGGATATGCGGTGGTCATTCCCTGACCTTTCTGCATCCTCTGTATTTGGTGGTGATGGGCTCGAACTCCAGTCTAATCAAGAAGCGTGTGCTATGCACTGCTGCTCCTTCCCACCTGGCTACGGAGGCGCCAGTAGAAGAAGCACGAATTTGTGAATTATTGTCTGGTCCCACTGACTCCACATGCCTGACTCAGGGTTAAGAAACTGAGAACTCTAAGGAGTTCTGTAAGGAGAATTTTCTAAAGCAGCATTCTCTAACTTACTAGTTTTGCAGGCCATGCTCTTGAATTCATGGGCCAGCACTGAGCACTTCTGCATTAGATGTCAGAAGAGTGAAGTCATAAAAACTCCTGGTTTTCCCAGAAGTATTAAATAAATAAATTTTCTGTTTATACTCCGTGATGACCAAACAGTCAGGAGTTCACAAGATAGACAAAATACAAGAAACAGCACCGTATTCAGTAGTCACGGGCTTGAACCCCGGTCACTCAAGGCACGTGTACTTATGCACCCGCACACCTGACAAGTATAAATTTAAATTTTCCTTGTTGATGGCAAGCATAACCATTTCAAAAGTATGCAAGCCAAAGAAACAAAATACATGGGAAATGATGTTTGGAATTGCTAACAAAATTACACCTAGCTTGCTGAGGCAATCTTTTCTCCTTTGTGGTACATAGGTTCTACTCTTTCTCTCTCTGATAAGTGATACAATTCAGATTTACATCCTTTTTGTAAATTATCATTGATGTATACTGTATTTTATTTTTATTTATTTAATTTAATATTATTTATTTTTCCACAATTTGATTATCAAAGAAATTCTTCCATGTTTGCTTTTTTTTGTCTTCAGTCTTCACTGGTAAGTATTTTGATAGTGGTTTGGATAGCATAGGACCACACACTTTCAACCAAGCCCTTTGGCAGGTTTAGAGGTTACTGAAATGCTAAGTTCCTTGGTTGTTTCAGATGCTCATGCCATGTGGTGCCTGATGAGACAGGGCTCCAACAGATGGAGCCCCATCTGTAGGAGCAACTGTATTCAGTTATTTATCTTTCATCATTTTAGTTCAGTAATCCAACAATTCAAAAGCATGTGCCACAAAGCAGATAAGATCATCTCAGAAAGCCATGTGGTGATTTCATAAGTGATTCCAAAAATCATTTCCTTCAATCTCAATAGCAATGTTAGGTGAGTAAAACAAAATCCAATTTCATGTAAAAATGGAACATGAAAATTATTAGCATTATCAAAGGCACATGATGCAAGAAAGCAAGCTTATATAATTACTAATCTTGTTGCTCTTCTCTATACTCATTCCAACAGCTCTACATCCTTCCTAAAATGAGGCCTCCAGACCTGTATACAGTACTCACAGTGTTACCTGACCACTGACAAAACCTCAAGGGTAGCCACAATTTATAAAATTTATCTGCACTGTTCAGAAAACTCCATATTTGCCACAATTACCCCCGGGGTCTTTTTCATTTTTTACCACCCTAAGTGTAGTACCACACAGTTGATACGTTACTCTAGGGTTACTGCTTCCCATATGCAATACTTTACATTTGTCAATGTTAAACTTCAGTTGCCACCTCTCAGCCCACCTGCTCAACTTTTCTAGATCCTGTAGCAGCAGCGTACTGTCATTAGTGTCATTAATAACCCTGCCAACCTTCGTATCATCTGTAAACTTGGACATTAAGCCTGATATACCATCACCAATACCATTAATAAATACAGAAAACAACAATGGACCCAACACTGAACCCTGGGGGACTCCACTAATAGCATTAGTCAATGAATAGCAGTGTCCATTGATTACCACTCTCTGTCTTCTTCCACTCAACCATCCCTTTATACATAGGCAATTTGCCACACTGCTCCAATTTGAACAACAGTCTTCCATGTGCAACAGTATCAAAATCCTTTCTAAGATTTAAATACAAGTAACCCTCGTATAACGTGGTACCTATACGACGCGGTTTATAAATTGTGGCTACCCTTGTATAACACAGTCGTGGTTTTGATATAACGCAATCTACAAATTGTTGTATCGCTTCTTTTCACACACTTTTACCAAGCGACTTAAAATCAAACTTTATGTTCGTTAAATTTGTGTCTGCTCGTATAATGGGTGTAGTTGCCAGAACCAAATTTATATAAGGGGAAACATGCAAATACATACATAAAAATTTTTTGTGTAGTGCCAATTTTTTACCTTATAAAGAGTTAATTGTTGCACAAGTAGTTATAAATAGTGAATTTATTGGGGAATACCCCTTGGCAAATAAAAAATTTATTTTTTATAATAATGGCCACCAAAACTGCAAAAGAAGGAAAAAACCAACATAGAAAAGAAAATTAATTTCTCTCGAAGAAAAAATTAAAATCTTGGATCAGTTGAAAAATGGAGAAAAACAAGGAGTTGTTGCAAGGACTTTGAATTCAAATGAATCAACAATTCAATTCGTACAATCAAACAAAATGAGCAGAAAATCAGAGATAGTTTTATTGCCGGTTCAATGATAAGTGCAAAGCGCGTTGCTCGTGTACACGATATTTTAATGGAAAAAAATGGAGAAGTCTCTAATGGTTTGGATTGAAGATTGCACTCACAAGAAAATGCTTTTGAGTGGAAACCTTATTAAACAAAAAGTGCTCAAAATTTATCAATATTTAAAAGAACTTGAACAAGATTTTTCAGAAGAAAGCTCTCAGCATGAATTTGTGCCAGTAAGGGCCGGTTCGAAAATTTTAAAAAGCGATTTTCTTTGCATAATCTTCAGCTCCAAGGAGAATCAACATCAGCAGACATATATGCTGCCTGAAAATTCCCAGAAGAACTTTTAAAAATCATTGAAGAAGGTGGATATAGTGCAGACCAGGTATTCAATGCAGACGAATTTGGGTTAAACTGGAAAAAAATGCCAAAACGCACTTATATATCGAAAACTGAAAAAACAGCTCCTGGATTCAAAGTTTCTAAAGAAAGAATTACTCCACTGTTTTGTAGTAATGCATCAGGTGATTACATGGAAAAAACCAATGTCAATTAACCGATCTATAAATCCTTGTGCTAAAAGCGATTGAAAAGTCCACCCTCCCTGTTTATTGGAGAGACAACAAAAAGGCATGGCTTACAGCTAGCATATTTGAAAATCGGTTTTTTAACTGTTTTGTGCCTGATATAGAAAGATACACAAAGAAAAAGAATATTGACTTTAAAATTTTACTAATTTTAGATAACGCACCAGGGCGCTCAAAAAAATGTAACCCATCTGAATATTAAAATAATTTATTTGCCACCTAATACAACTTATTCAACCACTTGATCAAGGGATAATTTCAATATTTAAAGCGTATTATATTCGTCAAACATTCAAATTAATTTTGGAAAAAATGGAATCTAATCCAAACATGACACTGCCTCAAGTGTGGAAAGAGTTTTCAATATTTAATTGTGTAAAAATTATTTCTCTATGTGTAAAGGAGTTAAAACCCTCTACACTGAAAGGTTGCTGGAAAAAAATATGGCCTGGTGTCATCCTTAATCAAAATTTCATACCTCTTGTGGATGCTGAACTAAGTCGTATAACAAACCTGGCACACATTTGTGGTGGGGAGGGATTTTCCGATATGGTTGAAAATGAAATTCGTGAATTAACTGATGAAGAAACAGATTTAAATGAGGAGAAATTGGTTCAATTAATAGAAGATGGCAAACCAAATACAAATGGCGAGGAAAGTTCTACTGAAGATTCTGATTGTGCTGAGTTCATTAAAGATTAAACAGCCATTAAAGAGTTCAGTCTAAAGAATTATCATTATTTTACAGATAATGATCCCTCAACAGAGCACTCGGGAAAATTCAAAAGACAATTGGAGAGTTGTTTAACTCCGTATTATGAACTTAATAAAAAATTGCAGCATAGTGGTAAGCAAGGTCTTATTATTACCAACTTTTTGATAAGAAAACTAGCTAAAGTACCCAGTGAGAATTATACAAATGATGTCGAAGAGATTTCAAGTGATAACGACATCCAGCCACTTGTAAATAAAGAATATCTATGAAATATTTTTTCTGAAGACAGTGATGATGATTAAAATATCCATTTCTTTAATTTTGAAATTTATGCATTATGTGCAATGAAATTTATGTACAATTCCTAATTTTTATAATTTTATGCTATGTATTTGTTAAATAGTTAGGTACATGAATTCTTGAATGAATAAAATATGTTTTTGTTGAATGTCACTGTTGTTTTTATAATTAAAAAAAACACTACGGAACATAACCCTACATTTTGTATGAAACCTGAACCTCATATAACGCGTAATATTTCTGGAACTTAACCTCCGCGTTATACAAGCGTTACCTGTATATGATATCAAAATTATTCTTTGCATCAGTTCCTTTGTGACCACATCACAGTATCCAATCAAATTGGTCAGACAAGATTTCCCCTTAACAAACCCATGCTGTGTCTCAGCTATAACTGAAGTCTTGTCTAGATGATCCTGCAATGCTTCTTTAACTGGTGCCTCCATTAATTTCCCTGGAACAGAAGTTAAACTAACAGGTCTGTAATTACCTCGAATCCTTTATGGATTGAAGAATCACTACTGATAATCATATCAAGATCTTCCTTTGTGGATTGAGGGTCACATTTGCCTATCTCCAGTCCATGGGTACCTCCCCTGAGTCCAAGGAAGCTCTCATAATTAGGGCTAAGGGTTTGCTTACTTCCTTTGCTGCCTCCTTTAATATAACTGGATAGATTCCATCCACCCCAGGTGCCTTTCTTATGTTTATCTTCAACAATTTCTCCTCCACTTTACTCTCAGTTATTACAACATTATCTAGCTTACTGCCAGAGTTTAATACGCCTCTGGCATTCCCCTCCCTGAATAACTCCTCATGTGTGAATGTAGATGCAAAATATTCATTTAGTTTGTTAGCTACCTGAGCAGCATCATCTACAGTTGAGCCATCGATATCAAGTGGACCAATCTGATTCATCCCCTTCTTTCTAGAGTTTACATCAGTAAAGAACTCTTTGCTTTACAGACCAGCTTATATCTCTATCTTTGGCTTCCGTGTCACCTTTTAATTTATATGTATTCCATGCATTTTCCTTCTCTGCAACATGTCTAATTAGTTCATCTGACATCCATTTAGGCCTAAATATTGAACAATATTTCTCAGTTGGTATGAAAAGCCTAGTAGCTTCCAAGATTAATTCTTTGAATGCTTCCCATTTTGAATTTGCTGTTTGTAACATCATCAGTTGGTTCCACTGTATAGAATTTAAATACTGTCTCAGACCACCATAATCACCTTTACTAAAGTAAAAATCCTTCCCTTTACCCCCAATGGTAGTTGCCTCTTTGAGTAAATCTCACTTCAGCACACTGTGATCACTGCCACTTAGTGGTTCCTTTATTTGCAGATTCTTAATGCATGAAAAATCACTACTGATAATTATATCAAGAGTATTACTCCCTTTAGTTGCCTCCCGAACATGCTGCTGTAGAAAAAAATCATCCAATAAATCCACAAAAACCTTGCTGGTGTGTGAGTGACCAAGCCACAAATTCCAGTCAATATCTGGGAAATTAAAATCCCCCATTATAAGACAATTATCATATCATCATTCTTTTCTTTCTTGGTGATTCCTTTCTGCTTCTAATCTCTCTCTCTCAGGGTAACTCGGAATTTTTTTTTTGGCTGGTGCAACATAAGCCTTAAGCTTCCATGCACCATATGGCTAATAATAATAATAATAAAACACACTCCTACTCTCAATTTTGATCTCACAGTGCTTATGTCACACCAAACTGCCTCGACACTGCACTGTTCAGCGATGTTGACTGGCTGCACTTCCTTGGATTTTGTGCGTTTCTTAACTATTAGCATAACCCCTCCTCCCTTCCTATCCATCCTTCCTGTACACATTGTACTCCCCAATTTCCAGTTCTGCATTCCTTATATCTGTGTGACACCACATCTCTATTATTCCAACAATATCTGCCTTTGAAATTTTGACCAACAACTCAAATTCTTCAAATTTATTTACCAAACTTCTAGCATTGGTCTACACGCAAGTATACATGCACCTGTTTCTATTCTTAGCTACCCTAACACAGCCCGTGTATTTACTTGTTCCGCAATGACTCCCATCAGTCTCTGGAATTCCCTACACCTTGTTTTCCAGGCTGCTGCTCATTTCAATAGAAGCAGTGCAAGAATAACTTTCACCTCTGCCAGTGGTTATTGTTAATCTATTAGTCCATGTATATCCCCCCCAAGCTAGCAGTTTTCTGACCCATCTAACTCTGCCTCGATAGCATCAGCAAATATTCTTACACCCTTTCTATTTAAGTGTATCCCATCCCTGTAGAAGCACTCTCTCCTGTTAACAAGCACAGACCAGGCTGAGAAAAATTATCCTCTTGAGTCTTGAACAATCTCTCCAGGGCCGATTTCATCGATAAGGCTCTCATCATATACTCTCACCTATCGTGTCTGGGCAGAATTGCAAACACTTTCAAATTCAACCCTAAGTCTCAGCTTTTTTTCAACATTGACCTGTACTTGTTAAGTAATTCCCCCGGCCTCCTATTCTTAATATCATTAGTGCCAACGTGTACAACAATATCACCTTTTGTGCCCTTAAAAGATATCTGCTCTACAACGTCATCAACCTTTGCCCCTGGCAGACATATCCTGGTCCTGTTCCACCTATCCTTTTTGCACAATATGTTCCCAGTTTCCCTGACAATAGAGTCACCGAAAACAACTAATATTCCTACTTGGGTTTCTTCTTGGAAGTACCGAATCCACTATGATAATGCTATGAGATTTCATTATACAGGAACCAACAAAATTTTCTTGTTATAACCATTACTCACTATATCGGTGATGAGTTAAATCTACAGTGGGGGACAAAACACTGAATCACCTTAAAAAAAGACAGGGTATGTCTGCCAGGGGCAAAGGTTGATGACGTTGTAGAGCAGATATCATCTTTTAAGGGCACAAAAGGTGATATAGTTGTACACGTTGGCACTAATGATATTAAGAGTAGGAGACCAGCGGAATTACTTAACAAGTACAGGTCACTGTTGAAAAAAAGCCGTGAAGTAGGGTTGAATTTGAAAGTGTCTGCAATTCTGCCCAGACACGATAGGAGGGAGTATATGATGAGAGCCTTGTCGATCAATTCGGCCCTGGAAAGATTGTGCAAGGCTCAAGGGGTAGAATTTTTTTCAGCCTGGAATGTACTTGTTAACAGGAGAGATTGCTTCTACAGGAATGGGATACACTTAAATAGAAAGGGTGCAAGAATATTTGCTGATGCTATCGAGGCAGTGTTAGGTGGGTCGGAAAACTGCTAGCTTGGGGGGAGACAAAGACTAATGGATTAACAGTAGCCACTGGCAGAGGTGAAAGAGATTCTTGCACTGCTTCTATTGGAATGAGCAGAAGCCTGGAAAATAAGATGCAGGATATTTCAGAGACTGCTGGAAATCATTGCGGTACAAGTAAACACATGGGTTGTGTTAGGGTAGCTAAGAATAGAAACAGGTGCATGTATACTTGCCTGTACACCAATGCTAGGAGTTTAGTAAATAAATTTGATGAATTTGAGGTATTGCTCAAAACATCAAAGGCAGATATTGTTGGGATATCAGAGACGTGGTGTCACACAGATATAAGGAATGCAGAACTGGAATTTGGGGAGTACAATGTGTATAGAAAGGATAGACAGGACAGGAGGGGAGGAGGGGTTATGCTATTAGTTAAAAAACACATAAAATCCAAGGAAGTGAAGCCAGTCGACATTGATGGACAGGGCCGTGTCGAGTCAGTTTGGTGTGACATAAGCATAGGTAAATCAAAATTGAGAGTAGGAGTGTGCTATAGGCCTAATGACTCTGATGAGTATAATAAGATACTGTACAGGGAAATAGAATGGGCCAGTAAATCAGAGAGTCTTATAATGGGGGATTTTAATTTCCCAGATATTGACTGGAATTTGTGGGTTGGTCACTCACACACTAGCAGGGCTTTTGTGGATTTATTGGATGATTGTTTTCTACACCAGCATGTTCGGGAGGCAACTAGAGGGAGTAATACTCTTGATCTGATTATCAGTAGGGATTCTTCATGCATTAGGAATCTGCAGATAAAGGAACCACTGGGTGGCAGTGATCACAGTGTGCTGAAGTGGGATTTACTCAAGGAGGTAACTACCATCAGAGGTAAAGGGAAGGGTTTTTGCTTTCGTAAAGGCGACTATGATGGTCTGAGACAGTATTTAAGTTCTATACAGTGGGACCAACTAATGATGTTACCAACAGCAAATTCAAAATGGGAAGCATTCAAGGAACTAATCTTGGAAGCTACCAGGCTTTACATACCAACCAAGAAATATTGTTCAAGGTTCAGGCCTAAATGGTTGTCAGATGAACTAATGAGACATATGGCAGAGAAGAAAAATGCATGGGATACATACAAATTAATGGGTGACATGGAAGCCTATGATAGATATAAGTTGGTCTGTAACCAAGTCACAAAGGAGATTAGGCAGGCAAAGGACGCAAAGAAAAACAGAAAAGAGTTCTTTACCTATTTAAACTCAAGAAGGAAAGGGATGAATCAGATTGGTCCACTGGATGTTGATGGTTCAACAGTTGAGGATCCAGCTCAGGTGGCTAACAATCTAAACAAGTATTTTGCATCTACATTCACACATGAGGAGTTATTCAGGAAGGAGAATGTCGTAGGTGAAGTAAACATTGGCAGTAAGCTGGATGATTTTGTAATAACTGAGAGGAAAGTGGAGGAGAGATTGTTGAGGATAAACATAAAAAAGGCACCTGGGGTGGATGGGATCTATCCACTTATATTAAAGGAGGCAGCAAAGGAAGTAAGCAAACCCCTAGCCATAATTATGAGAGCTTCTTTGGACTCAGGGGAGGTACCCATGGACTGGAGATGTGCAAATGTAACCCCAATTCACAAAGGAGGATCAAAGGCTGACACAAGTAATTATAGACCTGTTAGTTTAACTTCGGTTCCAGGAAAATTAATGGAGGCACTGGTTAAAGAAGCACTGCAGGATCATCTGGACAAGAATTCAGTTATAGCTCAGACACAGCATGGTTTTGTTAAGGGCAGGTCTTGTCTGACCAATTTGATTGGATACTATGATGTAGTCACAAAAGAACTGGATGCAGGGAATAACTTTGATATTATATATTTGGATCTTAGAAAGGCTTTTGATACTGTTGCGCATGGAAGACTGCTGCTATAATTGGAGAAGTGTGGCATTGGAGGCAAATTGCTGCTATGGATAAAGGGATGGTTGAGTGGCAGAAGACAGAGAGTGGTAATCAATGGACACTGCTCAACGTGGACTAATGTTATTAGTGGAGTTCCTCAGGGTTCAGTGTTGGGTCCATTGTTGTTTTCTGTATTTATAAATGATATTGATGATGGTGTATCAGGCTTAATGTCCAAGTTTGCAGACGATACCAAGGTTGGCAGGGTTGTTAAGGACACTACTGATACTATGCTGCTGCAACAGGATCTGGAAAGGTTGAGCAGATGGGCTGAGAGGTGGCAAATGAAGTTTAACATTGACAAATGTAAAGTACTACATATGGGAAACAGTAACCCCAGATCAACGTATCAACTCTGTGGTACTACGCTGACAGTGGTAGAGAATGAAAAGGACCTGGGGGTAATTGTGCAGGCAGATATGAAGTTCTCTGAGCAGTGCAGACGTGCTGCAAGAGTAGCTCATGGTGTCCTGTCAATGATATACAGGAATTTTTCTAGCAGGGACAGGGATGTGATTATTCCCTTGTATAAGGCATTGGTCAGGCCACACCTTGAGTACTGTATACAAGTCTGGAGGCCTCATTTCAAGAAGGATGTAGAGCTGCTGGAACGAGTACAGAGAAGGGCAACAAGATTAGTGAATGGAACAAAGGGTTGCTCTTATGAAGAAAGGCTTAAGTTTTGCAAATTACAGAGCCTGGAGACTAGACATCGGTGAGGTGATCTGATAGAGGTGTATAAGGCTTTGAATGGCTTGAGCATGCTCAATGCCGATGGGATTCTCCCTCTTGCTCAGAATAATCACCTGAGAGGGCATAAATTCAAATTGAGAAAGGACGGATGTCGGATAGATGTGCGGAAATTTGTCTTTAGCCAGCGGGCAGTTGGTTTGTGGAATAGACTCCCATCGCTTGTCGTTGAAGTTGATAGCCTAAATAAATTTAAGGCTCAGCTGGACAGGTATTTCGAACGAACGGAGGGGTGAAATGGGAGTAGTGGTTGTTTTTTTTTTTTTTTTTTGGCTGATGCTGAATAAGCTTGCTTTCTTGCATCATATGCCTCTACTAATGCTAATGCTAATGCTAAAAAAAGTAACATGTATTGAAACGTATAAGATATTGTTTGATTACAGTCACTGTTTGTCGCAAAGCAAAGGTATCGCATCAGATAATGCTTCTATTGCATCAGACAGTAATTGCAAGGTATTGCATCAACCATTTTTATAAATACGGCATTGGAAGGGTATACACGCTCATTAGTATCCTGTTCTGTGGAGGTATAAGCATGGCTCCATATATTCAGTTGATACCACCAACAAAAAAAAAAAAAACCGTAGCTGTTGCTCTGTCCCAGGAATGGCTTTCTACGTATGCTATCACTGATAAAATAGGCTGCCACTGGTCAACAGTATCCTGGGTGCTGAAATTAAAGCGTGAAACCGGTGATGTGAAGAGAAGACCTGGATCAGGCTGTAAGAGAGTTACTATGCCTTCCCAAGATCGATATTTGAAACGGCTGTGCCTTCATAATCGCCATGCTAGTGCTCCTGATCTAAAACTGGACTTTTAGATGGCCTCTGGTTTTGAAACAAGTGCTCAAACTATCCAAAGACAGCTTTCGGAATGTGGTCTGCATGCCTATCGGCCCAAGAAGAAGCCTTTGTTGACCCAACAAATGAGGAACAAGAGACTTGCTTGGGCTAAAACAAATTTTATGGACAAAAGAACAAGTTTGTTGTTGTTTGTTATTTGGTTTTTAGGAGCATTAGCAACTAAGGCCATATTGCCCTAGGGATATGCGGTGGTTATTCGCTGACCTTTCCACATCCTCCGTATTTGGTGGTCATGGGCTCGAACCCCGGTCTGATCGAGAAGTGTGTGCTACGCTCTGCTGCTCCTGCCCACCTGGCTACGGAGGCACCACACAAAAGAACAATGGGACACCGTCATCTTTTCTGACAAATCGAAATTCAACCTGCATGGCTCAGATGGGAAGCAATATGTCAGAAGATGAAAATCAGAGGCATACCATCCTGATTGCATAACACTGACTGTAAAGTTCCCTGCCAGTCAGATGGTCTGGGGATGCATAACAAGCAAAGGGGTGGGGCGAATTAAATTTATTAACGGAAGAGTAAATGCAGAAACCTACACTGCTATCTTGGAGGAGTGCCTGAAATCCATTATTAGGGATCACCACACAGACATCCAAAATTGGTAAGTTTTATGCTATTTAGATTTAACAATGAGTTTGTCTTCCTGTCTCACAACGCTTGAAACATACAGCAATGTTTTCCCTAGTTTTTTTCCTTGAGGTACAGTCATACCTCAGAAATACCGGCATTACAGTGTTGGATTGGCCCAGCAACAGTCCAGATTTGAACCCTAATGAAAATTGCTGGTAAATAATGTCGTATAAAATTTCTCAGAAGAAGCCAACAAGTAAGATTCAGCTGCACGAGAGCATTGTAAGGGTGTGGTACCACGAAATTGGGCAACCACATATCCAGAAGTTGATTAACTCTATGCAGATTGTTGCAAGGCTGTAATTACAACTTGAGGAGGAACAACAAAATATTGAGGACTTATTTTGCTGATTATGGTACACGTAAATGCGATAAAATGTATGTTTGGTTGTCATGATTGCAATTTGCATGGTTTCTCATATTTCCATTAATTATGCATTTTACCCTTTGGGAAGATATTTAAGGCAATTAGGTATATCAGGTGGAGTCTTTTTATTGGATTTCATTCACAGAGATATATATCCCATCTAAAAAATGCATTTTGAACATTTCTGCAACCCACAATGCAGCACAAAACATATTACTCACAAAATTCACAAGCGATGCAGTTTTTTTGTCTGCCACTGTACATCCTATTTTTTTTTTTTTTAATTCTCAATAACTTGATAAAAAGATAGATTCGAAAAATAAAAGAAATATTAGAAAGGAAAAAATAATATAAGTATATTATTTGTATTAATATGCTTGTATAAACTACGATACCCTTAATATTAAACACAATTTATGTCTGTAATTTTAAAACCATACACTCAATACTAAACACAATTTATTTCTCCATAATTAAAAACAATACTAATTAATAATAACCATGATTTCAATTAGTCTTTTTATTTATAAAGCTTAAAACTGATGTTTGTTTACAAATGTCGATGAAGTAATGCTTCATATACGTTTATAACCTCCCACTTTCTAAATTTTTTTTTTTCGGGTTATGTTTTTTTCCAGTGCTGATATGTAAACATGTTTATTCTTCCATAATGTCAATACTGTTGAAGAGAACAAACAACACTTTATACGCACTTCAACATTTTTTGCACCACTCACAAATAATTTCAATTTTTTCATGAATTGAGAGAGACTCTTTTGTTAGCAGACATGTTTCCCAAGGAAGGGTTCGCTTCTAACCAATTTTACTTTAAAATGACAATAAAGTAATCTGCATACCAACAATCGCTTGTTGGTATCGCTTCCAAAATTCTTAGAAGTTCCAAAATAAACTTATGGTTCAGTGAATACGAGCCAATCTGTAAATAGAGTAATGAGACCATTAAAATTACCAGTGGAACACCAATGCACTATTGGATAGCTCCCATCCCTGAGGTTAGGTCACAAACCGGCCCCAAATCCGATGCAGGTAATCATAAAAGCTAAATCACCCCTTTCATTTTTGTCTATTCCAAGAATTGGGTTTTTTCGACTACCAGTGCAATTAAGAATGTTTGCATAGCTACCAAATTTTGTATGGTATATCTGTGTAGTATGCTCATTATAACAGTAGTGATTGTATGGAAATATGCGTAAGTTAAAATTATTATGGCTTTTTGCTCATTACAGCTGTGATTGCATTATTTCTGTGGTCGTTATAACCAAGTTAAACCACTTATATTGTGTTTGTAAATTGCACATATTGTAGGCTGATGTGCATGAGCAAGGGAACCCATATTTTCAGAAGGAAAAAACCTTATATTTCTGCCTAAGAAAGTCCTCAATGACAATATGGTGTTTTTACCATGTCTCATTTGTTTGGAACAGCCTGCCTAAGCTTTAGTCCTGTCAGAGACAAGAATTCTTGAAGATCTCTCCATTTGGAGCTTTATAGTTAGCTGATCTCAAGTGAAATAAATTCAGTTTTTCTGTGTGAGTTATTCTGGGTTTTTCAGCTCGTACAAACATGTAAATTGGCCATGAACACACTTATGCAAACATAATACACACAGCACAATATACCATTGGTCAGTAGTAGCAAATGATACAAAGAACCATTTGCCACCACTGATACCAATTGCAGCATCAGGCAAAAAAAAAAAACCATCCACTTCCACAACACATAAAAATATATATATATATAAAAAAAAAGATATATAAAAATTGGCTGAAATTTTATATATCTATCCTGTAGCCATCCTTTTTCAATTTAAATTTATGTTCTTATGTCCCCTTTTATATGTGTTTCTGATGTTAAGGGTATATACAATGTATATACCCTTAGCATCATACATATATACATATATAATACAATGTGTTGTTAAGTGCTAACGTGCTACATTAGCATCTAATTATTTATTTTATTATTTATTTATTATTCATTAGCATCTAATTATTTATAATAAGATGCTGCCTAAGAATACTAGCTAACTATAGCTTTGAGCAAAATATTTTACAAAGAGTTCTTCCACTATGAAAGGAACTGAATCCGTAACCTTTTCAAACTGGTGGTAGGGTAAATAAATCTTCTTCACTGCTATGGTGGGCCATATTTTCTTATAAATATGAATATAAGTAATATAAGAACATATCAGTAATATAAGAACATTACTGAAAAGCAACTGTGATTTTATAAGTATAAGCAAAACTTTCATTTAAAAATTTAAATTTAAATATAGCAGTGCATTTTATGATACACAATACAAGCATCCATTGTACTTACACTCTTTCTAATGCTATTTTGCAATTTAAATTATATATATTATATTCAAAGTAAAATATAAATTATATATATTATTTTAAAATTATATATATTATAAAATATTATATAACAAACATAATTACAGCATTGTTTTAAATTGACTTTATGTACCTTATGATCATAGAACTTATGATAGAATTTCAGTGACAAATCATTTTATTAATTTTAATTTTCTAATTAATTTATCACTGTATTAAACTAAAAACAAATTAAAAATCATAAATAAATAAAATGCAGTTACATTTATTTACATTTGTGCATTAATTTTCGTAATTGGTGAAACACACCGGTTTTAACCATCCCCTCCTTCCCAAGCACCTTAGTACTATTTTTTTTTTTTTTTTTTGACTACTTACCACCATTCTGCAAGTGGTCAACGTGGTGATGTAGTTCTAAAAAAATAATACCTCGATAAATTTCCACTGACTGACAGCCTTCTATATTCAAAAGCCATATAATAGTAAGCTGGTCCTATTTGGATGGTTGCATACATATTTTTTTTCCAAATGACAGCCCTCTATACTTATCCAAATAGGGCTGTCATTCAAATCAGTCCTATTTGGATGGTAGCAGAATGTGATATGTTACAGTGACCTCCTATGAACAGATCATGCAGCTAATTACTGCATCTTAAGCACATTTCAAAACTATATTATACTGGTTTGCCTTGCTGATAGATAGGCAGCATATGATGACATGGTGTTCTGAAATGACATACTCTGAAACGATTTTTATTGAATCTGTATTGAAAAAAGACCTCATATTATACACTAAATGAGAAACTGAAATAAATATCAAATCTCAGCCTTTATAAATATATTCTAAATTAATTTATAACAATTTACTTTTTTGGAAAGCCTCTTGGGATTGCAATTCCATAGGCACTGCTGTGCAAACTTCCTGGTAAAATTGTTATGTCACATGGCATCCTTAAGCTTAAGTAGTCAGCTGGAGCAGACTCCATAACAAATGCATACTGACCATCAGAGCTTCTTATACGTTCTACAGCATCTTCATAATTTTTAGCAAGAACATCACGATTATTGGTCAAATACTCTCCAAACTGTTTGTACATGCTCGCTTTTGAAATCTAAATACATGTATAAGAAAATAAAAACAATAAAGTCAGTGAAAATAAACAAATTCAGGACAATTTCATAAATTAATATTGATCTTTTTTTGAAATCTAAATACATATAAGAAAATAAAAACAATAAAGTCAGTGAAAATAAACAAATTCAGGATAATTTCATAAATTAATATTGTTCTTTTCATTGCTATGAGATGTATTTTATATGCCTCATCTAAGATTTTTACTGAGTTAAAATGTTTAAACTTAAAAATAGATAGACTAAGATGCATTTAGGGCTAAAGCCTCAAGCTGCGAGCAAATTTAGACTATGTTACAGTGACCTCCTACAAACAAAATATCTATCTATTTTTTAGACTATGTCTAAAAAATAGATAGATATTTTGTTGCTGAATTTGCTTTACATAACATAAATCTGGCTGGATTTCTATTTCCTTTTAAATATATTGTGACTTGTTTTTGCACATGAGTGTGCTGAAACCTGAAAACAAAAATATTCATGTCTTCCTCATTATTTGTATATTTTTATATTTTTGAGATTTCCATTATTATTATTTGACCACTTTTAATGCTCTTATTTTATGGACTGAAACATATCCCAAATTTAAAAGGAAGGTGAACCAGTTTTAGGTTGTGAAAACAAGCTTTTACATATAGAACAAGCGTGTTTTCACAAAACTGCAAGAAATACCTCACATATTCCCTACATCTCCTGAAACAATTTTACATACATTTCATACATGGTGGGGGAGAGTAACCACATACTAGTATACTAGTCAAAGAATTTTGAGCTGCTGGAAACAAATATGTTTTTGAAAAAATTTGCCTTTTTTGACCTAACTGTCATATTTAATCATACTCTATAAGTAGTTTTATAGTCCTAGTCATGCTTGGTAGTTTATTTTTTAATTTGGCTATAGATTTTGTAGGTTACTACTTAATATATGTAGACCCTTGTATCTTTTGAATATTGCCATCATTGTTATAGTTCCAGAGTGAATGGTAGGGGAATTCAAATTTTTTTAATTGTGGTAAATAGGTAGCTCTAAAGTTTGAACCACTTGGGTTGGCATTAGCTGGATAATTTTGTTATATATTATAATTAACTTATAACTTTCATGCATAACAGTATGGCCTAATACATATAACACAAACTTGATAGCATGGTAGCAGTGGCGGCTTGTGACTGATGTACAGGGGGATCCTGCTTATTAAAGTTAAATTAAATTTCCTTGGTTATCAGACATGTAGACATAGATAGTAATAATAATAAGCAAGTTAAAAATACTACAAAACATTAACTGGACACTTACCATTAACAGACTTGGATAATCTTGAAATTTTATTTAAAAATAAAAATTCATTCTTCGGTTTTTATTTGTTGAAAACAGATTAATAACTTTTTCATTCAAGTTCGGTGCACTGTTCAAATTGCCACTGCTCGCTCTGCAGTTCCTTTGCCTCATTTTGTCACCTCTGAAAATGTGTATTGCAACCTGTCAACTAGGCATTGACAGAACCACTTGGACCAAAATGTAGAACTGTGTATTGCACAGTTCCGCCTATGGTTATACTTCAAAGTCAAAAATGATTTCGCGTTTTTATTCATTTATCATTGAAATGACAATTGAATGATTTGTAGAATTTCTTAAGATACCGATTGAGATTGACTCAAATTGATAGCATAGCTTAATTTTATGGTACTCACCTTTTGTATAATCTGCAGTTGATGCTTAAGATAGGATGGATACTAATTTGAGTTTAAATTGGGATTAATATGAGCAAGTTTAATTTTGAAACAGAGTTAAAATATGCCCAAGGAAATAGAAGTGCACATCTTCGTCCTTGGTTGTCATAGAATTTAATTTTCAAAAGGTTGAAAATGATTGAACTATATGTCAGATAGATGTCAGATGAACTAATGAGGCATATGGCAGAGAAGGAAAATGCATGGGATACATACAAATTAACACGTGACACAGAAGCCTATGATAGATACAAGTTGATCTGTAACCAAGTTACAAAGGAGGTTAGGCAGGCGAAGGCAGATTACGAGAAGTCCTTGGCAAAGGATGCGAAGAAAAACAGCAAAGAGTTCTTTACTTATGTAAACTATAGAAGGAAAGGGATGAATCAGATTGGTCCACTTCATATCGATGGGTCAACTGTTGATGATCCTGCTCAGGTAGCTAACAAACTAAATGAATATTTTGCATCGACATTTACACATGAGGAGTTATTCAGCGAGAGGAATGCCAGAGGTGTATTCAACTCTGGCAGTAAGCTAGAGAATCTTGTAATAACTGAGAGTAAAGTGGAGGAGAAATTGTTGAAGATAAACACAAGAAAGGCACCTGGGGTGGATGGAATCTATCCAGTTATATTAAAGGAGGCAGCAAAGGAAGTAAGCAAACCCTTAGCCATAATTATGAGAGCTTCCTTGGACTCAGGGGAGGTACCCATGGACTGGAGATGTGCAAAATGTGACCCCAATTCACAAAGGAGGATCAAAGGCTGACACAAGTAATTATAGACCTGTGAGTTTAACTTCTGTTCCCGGAAAATTAATGGAGGCACTGGTTAAAGAAGCACTGCAGGATCATCTAGACAAGACTTCAGTTATAGCTCAGACACAGCATGGTTTTGTTAAGGGGAAGTCTTGCCTGACCAATTTGATTGGATACTATGATGCAGTCACAAAAGAACTGGATGCAAGGAATAACTTTGATATTATATACTTGGATCTTAGAAAGGCTTTTGATACTGTTGCACATGGAAGACTGCTGCACAAATTGGAGCAGTGTGGCATTGGAGGCAAATTGCTGCTATGGATAAAGGGGTGGTTGAGGGGGAGAAGACAGAGAGTGGTAATCAATGAACACTGCTCATCGTGGACTAATGTTATTAGTGGAGACCCTCAGGGTTCAGTATTGGGTCCTTTATTGTTTTCGGTATTTATAAATGATATTGATGATTGTATATCAAGCTTAATGTCCAAGTTTGCAGACGATACATTAGCATTTAGCATTAGCATTAGTAGAGGCATATGATGCAAGAAAGCAAGCTTATTCAGCATCAGCCAAAAAAAAAAAAAAAAAAAAAACAACCACTACTCCCATTTCACCCCTCCATTCGTTCGAAATACCTGTCCAGCTGAGCCTTAAATTTGTTTAGGCTATCAACTTCAACAACAAGCGATGGAAGTCTATTCCACAAACCAACTGCCCGCTGGCTAAAGGCAAATTTCCGCACATCTATCCGACATCCGTCCTTCCTCAATTTGAATTTATGCCCTCTCAGGTGATTATTCTGAGCAAGAGGAAGAATCACATCGGCATTGAGCATGCTCAAGCCATTCAAAGCCTTATACACCTCTATCAGATCACCTCGCCGATGCCTATTCTCCAGGCTCTGTAATTTGCAAAACTTAAGCCTTTCTTTGTAACAGCAACCCTTTGTTCCATTCACTAATCTTGTTGCCCTTCTCTGCACTCGTTCCAGCAGCTCTACATCCTTCTTGAAATGAGGCCTCCAGACTCAAGGTGTGGCCGGACCAATGCCTTATACAAGGGAATAATCACATCCCTGTCCCTGCTAGAAAAATTCCTGTATATCATTGACAAGACACCATGAGCTACTCTTGCAGCTCGTCTGCACTGCTCAGAGAACTTCATATCTGCCTGCACAATTACCCCCAGGTCCTTTTCATTCTCTACCACTGTCAGCGTAGTACCACAGAGTTGATATGTTGATCTGGGGTTACTGTTTCCCATATGTAGTACTTTACATTTGTCAATGTTAAACTTCATTTGCCACCTCTCAGCCCATCTGCTCAACCTTTCCAGATCCTGTTGCAGCAGCATAGTATCAGTAGTGTCCTTAACAACCCTGCCAACCTTTGTATCGTCTGCAAACTTGGACATTAAGCCTGATACACCATCATCAATATCATTTATAAATACAGAAAACAACAATGGACCCAACACTGAACCCTGAAGAACTCCACTAATAACAATTGTCCACGTTGAGCAGTGTCCATTGATTACCACTCTCTGTCTTCTGCCACTCAACCATCCCTTTATCCATAGCAGCAATTTGCCTCGAATGCCACACTTCTCCAATTTGTGCAGCAGTCTTCCATGCGCAACAGTATCAAAAGCCTTTCTAAGATCCAAATATATAATATCAAAGTTATTCCCTGCATCCAGTTCTTTTGTAACTACATCATAGTATCCAATCAAATTGGTCAGACAAGACCTGCCCTTAACAAACCCATGCTGTGTCTGAGCTATAACTGAATTCTTGTCCAGATGATCCTGCAGTGGTTCTTTAACCAGTGCCTCCATTAATTTTCCTGGAACCGAAGTTAAACTAACAGGTCTATAATTACTTGTGTCAGCCTTTGATCCTCCTTTGTGAATTGGGGTTACATTTGCACATCTCCAGTCCATGGGTACCTCCCCTGAGTCCAAAGAAGCTCTCATAATTATGGCTAGGGGTTTTCTTACTTCCTTTGCTGCCTCCTTTAATATAACTGGATAGATCAAATCCACCCCGGGTGCCTTTTTTATGTTTATCCTCAACAATTTCTCCTCCACTTTCCTCTCAGTTATTAGAAAATCATCTAGCTCACTGCCAATGTTTACTTCACCTACGACATTCCCCTTCCTGAATAACTCCTCATGTGTGAATGTAGATGCAGAATACTCGTTTAGATTGTTAGCCACCTGAGCTGGATCCTCAACTGTTGAACCATCAACATCCAGTGGACCAATCTGATTCATCCCTTTCCTTCTTGAGTTTAAATAGGTAAAGAACTCTTTTCTGTTTTTCTTTGCATCCTTTGCCAAGGATTTCTCATAATCTGCCTTTGCCTGCCTAATCTCCTTTGTGACTTGGTTACAGACCAACTTATATCTATCATAGGCTTCCACGTCACCCATTAATTTGTATGTATCCCATGCATTTTTCTTCTCTGCCATATGTCTCATTAGTTCATCTGACAACCATTTAGGCCTGTACCTTGAACAATATTTCTTGATTGGTATGTAAAGCCTGGTAGCTTCCAAGATTAGTTCCTTGAATGCTTCCCATTTTGAATTTGCTGTTGGTAACATCATCAGTTGGTCCCACTGTATAGAATTTAAATACTGTCTCAGACCATCATAGTCGCCTTTACGAAAGCAAAAACCCTTCCCTTTACCTCTGATGGTAGTTACCTCCTTGAGTAAATCCCACTTCAGCACACTGTGATCACTGCCACCCAGTGGTTCCTTTATCTGCAGATTCCTAATGCATGAAGAATCCCTACTGATAATCAGATCAAGAGTATTACTCCCTCTAGTTGCCTCCCGAACATGCTGGTGTAGAAAACAATCATCCAATAAATCCACAAAAGCCTTGCTAGTGTGTGAGTGACCAACCCACAAATTCCAGTCAATATCTGGGAAATTAAAATCCCCCATTATAAGACTCTCTGATTTACTGGCCCGTTCTATTTACCTGTACAGTATCTTATATACTCATCAGAGTCATTAGGCCTCTAGCACACTCCTACTCTCAATTTTGATTTACCTATGCTTATGTCACACCAAACTGACTCGACACTGCCCTGTCCATCGATGTTGACTGGCTTCACTTCCTTGGATTTTATGTGTTTTTTAACTAATAGCATAACCCCTCCTCCTTTCCTATCCTGTCTATCCTTTCTGTAGACGTTGTACTCCCCAAATTCCAGTTCTGCATTCCTTATATCTGTGTGACACCACGTCTCTGATATCCCAACAATATCTGCCTTTGATGTTTTGAGTAATACCTCAAATTCATCAAATTTATTTACTAAACTCCTAGCATTGGTGTACACGCAAGTATACATGCACCTGTTTCTATTCTTAGCTACCCTAACACAACCCATGTGTTTACTTGTACCGCAATGACTTCCAGCAGTCTCTAAAATATCCTGCATCTTGTTTTTCAGGCTTCTGCTCATTCCAATAGAAGCAGTACAGTATACAAAGGTTAGCAGGGTTGTCAAGGACACTACTGACATTATGCTGCTGCAACAGGATCTGGAAAGGTTAAGCAGATGGGCTGAGAGGTGGCAAATGAAGTTTAACATTGACAAATGTAAAGTACTACATATGGGAAACAGCAACCCCAGAGCAACGTATCAACTCTGTGGTACTACACTGACAGTGGTAGAGAATGAAAGGGACTTGGGGGTGGTTGTGCAGGCAGATATGAAGTTCTCTGAGCAGTGCAGACGGGCTGCAAGAGTAGCTCATGGAGTATTGTCAATGATATATAGGAATTTTTCTAGCAGGGATAAGGAGGTGATTATTCCCTTGTATAAGGCAACGGTCAGGCCACACCTAGAGTACTGTATACAGGCCTGGAGGCCTCAATTCAAGAAGGATGTAGAGCTGCTGGAACGAGTACAGAGAAGGACAAGATTAGTGAATGGAACAAAGGGGTGCTCTTACGAAGAAAGGCTTAAGTTTTGCGAATTACAGTGTCTGGAGACTAGGCACCAGCGAGGTGATCTGATAGAGGTGTACAAAGCCTTGAATGGTTTGAGCATGCTCAATGCTAATGGGATTCTTCCTCTTGCTCAGAATAATCACCTGAGAGGGCATAAATTCAAATTGAGGAAAGACAGATGTAGGATAGACGTGCGGAAATTTGCCTTTAGCCAGCGGGTGGTTGGTAGGTGGAACAGACTTCCATCCCTTGTCGTGGAAGTTGATAGCCTAAATAAGTTTAAGGCTCGGCTGGACAGGTATTTCGAACGAACAGAAGGGTGAAGTGGAAGTGGTTATTTTTTATTTATTTATTTTACTTTAATTTTTTTGGCTGTTGCTGCATAAGCTTGCTTTCTTGCATCAAATGCCTCTACTAATGCTAATATCCGTAAACCGAGAAGGCCAATAGGCAACAGATATAGTTCAATCATTTTCAATCTTAAATTCTATGACAACCAAGGACGAAGATGTGCACTTCTATTTCCTTGGGCATATTTTAACTCTGTTTCAAAATTAAATTTGCCCATATTAATCCCAATTTAAACTCAAATTAGTATCCATCCTATCTTAAGCATCAACTGCAGATTATACAAAAGGTGAGTACCGTAAAATTATTGAAATGATTATTGGAAATAGAGGATGAATATACTATATGTGGGACCTGTTAATAAAAATATTCATTGCGTTGCATTGTTCTTCAGAAAATTTCATATAACTCCGTTGATTGTATATTTAGATTTAAAAAGCTGGGGGTGCTGCAATTCCACAGTGCCTACCAACAAGCCGCCCCTGCACGGTAGTATTATTGCTGCATCACTGGTGAATTGGAGTAGGATTGCTAATGCATTTAGCTTCTCATTTAGAATTAGAAGTGTAGTTATTATTTGGGATTCTCTGATTACATTGGTAAATTTGTTTTTTACTTATCATTTATAATTGCTTAAGGAACCACACCACTTTTGCCACCATTGTTTTGTATCGATAAGAAGCCTAATGTAGCCGAGTGCCAGGAGTGCGAGTGCAGTAGCACACACTCTTTGAGTGGACCAGGATTCAAGCCCATGACTGCTAAATACGATTAACATTTATATCGATTAATTTATTGTAAACTCCACTGACCTGGTGGTCATGCCGGAGTGTAAACAAGAACATTCAAATTTTAATTACATATAATTAATAACATTAACTTCATAGTATAACTGGTGCATAGTGTTATAAGTGCATTAGGTATATTTGTTTAGTGTAGTAATTTTAGTTATACTGAATTTTAACAAAAAGCATGCCTCAAGCTAGAGCAGCAGAGCAAAAGGCTCAAGCTAGTGGGAGTGCTATGGCTCTGGGAAGAACTGAGGGGAACAGTTATTCTCCAAATAACAGCCTTATGAAATGCATGGCTTGGATGATGTTTGCAGAGTTATCAAGACTGGGACATGACATTGCCAAGGGGGATGTCTTTGAGTGTGCTCGATACAAGAAGTGTGAGGATATTAGGCGTCACCTCAGTGTTATTATTGATCTTTATGAGAGCTTGAAGAACAGGGAGGATGCCCTTAAAGGAACAGTGGATGTAGTTGTGGGGGACCACTATCAGCAGTGTCAGTGGTCCTCCACAAAAATCTGCCAGGGGCAGATGAGCGTGTGGCCCATCAAGCTCTCATCTGCCCATATCAATGCCAGAGCTTGCACTTGATCAGGAAACATCCAAGGCAGAATGCGCTGGTTCCACAGGAGCTAGTTGTTGTTGGTTGGTGACTCTATTGTCAGAGAAATAGCAAATATTGTGCAAAAAAGGATAGGTAGAATAGAACCAGGGTTATGTCTGCTGGGGACAAAAGTTCGTGGTATTGTTGAGTAGATATGATCTTTTAAGGGAAAAAATGTTATTTTGCTATACACGTTGACACTAATGACATTAATTGTAAGAGACCTGCAAACATACTTAACAAGTACAGGGCACTGTTGAAAAAAAAGTTGCAAGTTATGGTTAAATTTGAAAGTGTCTGCAATTCTGCTCAGACACAATAGGAAGGAGTATATGCTAAGAGCCTTGTAAACCAATACAGCCCTGGAGAGACGGTGCAAGGCACATGGGGTGAATTTTTCACAGCATGGCCTGTGCTTGTTAAAAAGGCGAGACTACTTCTACAGGGCCGACCGGGCTAGCCAGGTGGGTAAAGTGCCTGCCTGGCAAACCAATGGTCGCAGGTTCGAATCCTGCCTCGGGCTTGGATCACAGTATAATGCAAAAACCTTGGGAGGTGCATTATGGCCACAGAAGCCAATGCACCAACAACTAAACAACAACTTCTGCAGGGATGGGATACACTTGAATAGAAAAGGTGCAAGAATATTGCCTGATGCTATCGAAGTAGTGTTAGGTGGGTCAGAAAACTACTACCTTGGGAGGAGACACAGACTAATAGATTAACAATAGCCGGAGGCAGAGGTAAAAGTGATTCTTGCACTGCTTCTACTGTAATGAGCTGCAACCTTGAAAGCAAGGTGCTGGGGATTTTGAGTACCGCTAGAAGTCATCATGAAACAAATAAATACATGGGTTGTTGTTTGTTTGTCATTTGATTTTTAGGAGCATTAGCAACTAAGGCCATATTACTCTGGAGATAATGTGATGGTCATTCCCTAACCTTTCCACATCCTCCATATTTGGTGGTCACGGGCTTGAACCCCCAGTCTAATCAAGAAGCGTATGCTATGCACTGCTGCTCCTGCCAACTTGGCTACGGAGGCGCCTACATGGGCTATGTTAGGGTAGCTAAGAGTAAGAACAGGTGCATGGATACTTGCATGTTCACCAATGCTAGGAGCATAGTAAATAAATTTGATGAATTTGAAGTGCTGGTCAAGGTATCAAATCCATTGTTAGGTTATCAGAAACATTGGCGTCACTCAGATATAAGCAATACAGAATTTGAATATGGGGAGTACAATGTATACAGAAAATACACACAGGATAGTAGGGGTGGATTGGTTATACTCTTAGTTAAGAAGCACATAAAATCTAAGGCAGTGCATCCAGTTGACACAAGTGGCCAGTGCAATATTGAGTCAGTTTGATGTGACATAGCCAGTGGGAAAACAAAAATGAGAATAGGAGTGTGTTATAGGCCTAATGACTCTGATGAATACAATGAACAACTGTACAGAGAAATAGAATTGGCCAGTAAATCAGAATGTCTTATAATGGGGGATTTTAACTATCAGCATATTGATTGGAACTTGTAGGTTGGTCACACTATTTCTTAGTTGGAACAAAAGCCTAGTAGCTTCCAAAATTAAATCCTCGAATGCTTCCAATTGAAAATTTGCTGTTGATAACATCATCATTGGTCCCATTGTATAGAATTTAAAAATGATCTGAGACCACTTTAGTCACCTTTATGAAAGCAAAAACCCTTTCCTTTATCCTTTATGGTAGTTACATCTTTCTTTAAGTAAATCCCACATCAGTACACTGTGATCACTGCCACCTAGTGATTCCTTTATCTGCAGATTCTTAGTGCATGAATAATCACAGCTTATAATCACCAGAGTATTACTCTCTGGTTGCCTCTCAAACATGTTGCTGTAGAAATCATCCAATAAATCCACAAAAGTCTTGCTAGTGTGCGAGTGACCAACCCACAAGTTCCAGTACGGTTGTTCATTGTACTCATCAGAGTCATTAGGCCTATAACACACACCTATTCTCATTTTTTCTTTCCCAGTGCTTATGTCACGCCAAACAGACTCAACATTGCATTGTCCACCCACATCAACAGGATGCACTTCCATAGATTTTATGTGTTTCTTAACTAACAGCATAACCCCTCCTCCCTTTCTGTCCTGTCTATCCTTCCTGTACACATTGTACTCCCCAAATTCCACTTCTGCACTGCTTATATCTGTGTGACACCATGTCTGTGATATCCCAACAATATCTGCTTTTGATGTCTTGACTAACACTTCAAGCTCATCAAATTTATTAACTATACTCCTAGAACTGGTGCACATGCAAGTATACACCGATGAGCAAAAAACATTATGACCAGCGAGTTGTTATGCAAATCGAAGCAACTGCAGGTGAATTATGGTGCGGGTTGGGACACGGTATTAAAAACACCTGATACTGAGCTCCATTAATCAGTGGTACTCTTCTTCAGATGGGAAAGGCAGCAGACTTAAGCAAGTTTGACAAAGGCCAAATTGTAATGGACAGATGACTGGGTCAGAGCATATCCGAAATGGCACGGCTGGTGAGGTGCCCATGGTCAGCTGTGGTAACCACGGCTGACCATGGGCACCCCACCAGCCGTGGTTAGTACCTAACGAAATTGGTCCGAGGAGGGGGAACCCACGAACCACCGGAGAGGTGTTGGACGACCACGGCTCATTGGTGCTCAGGGCGAGAGAAGGCTTTTCCCGGATTGTATGTGGCAACAGAATGGCGACTGTGGTGCAACTAGCTGGTAATTAGGATGCTGGTGACTGGAGTAATGTGTCACAACACAAAATACATTGAACCCTGCTGAAAATGGGACTGTGTAGCCGCAGGTTGCTCCGAGTGCCCATGCTAACCACAGTTCACTGGCGACAGCACCTACAATGGGCGCGCGAGCATCGAAACTGGACCTTCAGTGATTGGAAGAAGGTCGTCTGATCTGATGAATCACGTTTCCTGTTGCACCACGTGGACAGTTGGGTACATGTGCATCATTTACCTGGGGAAGTGATGGGGCCTGGATGCACCATGGAATGAAAACAAGCAGGTGGCAGCTGTCTTGTGCTTTGGGCAACGTTCTGCTGGGATACTCTGGGTCCAGTCATCCATGTGCTGGGCACTCTGACATCTACTACCTACCTAAACATCATCTCGTTTGAAATAACAAGTCACGTGACTGCCAAGGCGATCAGCCGTTGGTCCTCCCGAAGCCAGGAACTAAAGTTAGAACTTTTAATTCGGAACATTTATTTATTAATTATGACATCATTAGTAATTAATACTGATTGTCTATTGAGTTAATTAATGTGGTTATTAATTTTGGAATATATATTTGCATACCAGCTTTTGAAGGGGACTTTCTTTTACTGTGCATTGATACATCTGACTACTGACCCTTGGGTGACGTCAGCCCAAGAATACAATATGCAAATTTCTTCATCTCTTTCAGCGCCCCCTACTAACAAAAGTTGTAACTCTTCTTTTCTGTTAATTATTTAAATTCTTCAGTAGATATTTCTGGAGATTTGACTAAAATTCAGTAGAACCATTCATTCCATGAACATAAAAATTTCATTCCAACACAGTAAGATGGTTGAAAATAATGAAAATGCTGAAAGTTCACGGGATGTGGTTATCTCATCTGAGAGAGACAAATCGGAGACTTCTAATTCTCTGCTTCTTAGAATACCTGGCAAATCCTCCTCAAAGAAAAAGAAGCCCAAGAGGAGGTCGAGAGTTCGTACTCTGCGCTCCTCTTCCTGCAGAGACGAATAATAACTGTATATCACTTTCCATAGGCCGTAATCACTCAGCTTCCACCTTGGACCAAAGAATCTGTACACCAATAGCTGCCTCCATCCTCGAATCGATGGCAAACTCCACCTCAACTGCAGCCTTACCTGCAGCTCCAAACACTCCTGTGGCTGCTGCTCCTGAGATGCAAGTCTCCTCAGGTGTTCACCAGACTCCATTAGCTCTGCCACCTCAACTTGCCCCAGCAGACTCCTTGGCTACATAACTACCATCTGCTCTGTACCAAGTGGTCTCTCATCTGGGATCCCACCATCCAGTATGCTTGCCATACCTGCACCACCTGTTCTAGCTGCCCCCTTTAATGAGGGAGACACCAGCTCCCTCCATCAGACCATCTCAGTCTTCTACAGGAACTTGGTGGCACTCCTCAACCAAGACTCCAAAAGATTCACCAAAGCCACTGGAAACTATGTCCAGGAACTTTGGACAAGCCTAGAAACAATCATAACAGCTCTTCTAATCGAGAATGAGAAGCTAAAAGCTGTTAACGAAGAAATCGAGACGAGATCTAAAATATTGGAAAAGGCCTTAGACATCTGCGCTAAGCTTCCCCAGTCTTCACCCCAGCGGGAACTGGGCCTAAGCACAGAACCTGAATCAACTACAGTGCCCTCTTATGCCGGTTCTGTATTTAAGAACCTTCCAACCTCTAAACTGGGTGCCTCCATCCAAGGGCAATCATCACAGACCAGTCGACAGAACCCCCAGCATATAAGAAAGAGAACCCTAATAAAACAGCAGAATCTGGTGGTTATCAGACCCATTAACTCCAAAGAACCACATACAAGTGAACAAATCAAGACCAAAATAATGACAGAGTTGAAAGATGATCTTAAAACTACAAAAATAAAAGCAATAAGAAAAACTAGAAATACAGGCATAGTGATCGAAACAGAAACTAAAAAAGAAGCTAACAAAATTATAACTAATGCAAAGATAACGACAATGGGTTTAAAAGCAGAGACGCTAAAAAAGCTGGGCCCTCTATCATCATTTTTGACCTCAGTGACAACCTGACCCCACAGCAGCTCACTGAGGAACTTTACTGTAGGAACTTCCAGGAGTACTTCCCAGACTTAGAGGCAGATGCTTTAATCACACTTAAATACTCGAAAAAAGTCAAAGGAGGAGGAGGCAAAAACTGGATTGTTCAACTCAACCCAATCGCCTGGAAGGTCCTAAACAATCAAGCAAGGGTATACATAAACTGGGACAGCCACCACTTTCGCGAACACATGGCTGTGCCTAAATGCTTCAAGTGTTGCAAGTTCGGCCACACCTCGCACACTTATATCCAGACAGTGCCAATGTGCAGCCATTGTGCTGAAAAAGGCCACAAATTTAACAGCTGTCCTAACAAAACCAAAGATCTTATTTGTGTGAACTGTAAAGTTTCAAAATGGACTCGGCACATTCCATCAGAGACAGAAAATGTCCAACATATATAAAAGCCAAGGGTCAGCACCAACAACGGATCATTATGGGGAGACACCTTAAAAAATTTCTCTTCGAAGAGGTTAAAATAATGCAAATTAATGCACAACAGGCCCAGGCTGTGGTTGGCCAAATCAGGATTCGGACAGACGAGGACAACACAGATGTAATTATCCTGCAAGAGCCGTGTGCTTATAAGAACCAGGTCAGTGGCTATCCCTTGACCTACAAAGTCATCCAGGTGGAAGGGGAAACCCCCTGGGCAGCAATAGTGTAAGAAACCCTGACATCACAGCCACAAAGATAACCCAACTTTGCACATCCTGGGCTGTATGTGCCCATATTATTACAGCGCTTGGAAACTTTTACGTCATCGCCCTATATTGCCGTCCAGGCGAAGATATTATCGGGGTTATAAGATGCCTTCAAAGTGTATTAAACACTCTCCCAGGAGGGAGAATTATCGTTGGGGCAGATGTAAAATGCAGGTCTCCCACGTGGTACAGCACACCACCAGACCATCGAGGAGCAACAAACGGCCAAAGACTGGAGGACTACCTGGGTAACTCCCACCCTTCAGAATCCTCAATCAGCCAAACAACCTCCCCACTTTCAGCAGCACCCTTTGGGAAGCCACCATTGACATTTCTCTTGCTACAAGAAACATAGCCAGCTATATCTCTGACTGGAAGGTCCAAGATGATTGGACTACCTCGGACCACCGAACCATTACACGCAGGATCACAAAAAACCGCAATACACAACCCATTTCCAGAGTAATGCAACATAGATATGCAATAGAAAAAACAAACTGGGACACGTTCAGGGGTACCCTGCTGGAAGTGGTGGGACAACAGCAGCAGAAACTCATGAAACTCAAAATCCAAACCTTCTTCAAAAAGAGATTAAAACCCTATTAACACAAGTCTGCAATGCCATGATTAAAACGAAAAAATCTTCTCCGGGGGCGGAGCCCTGGTGGAACGAGGAGTTTCAAAGGATGAGAAAGGAGGTACAAGCCAAACGGAAAGCGTACCAAAGGTCATGAAGATCCTGGCCTGACGTGGAGGTTAAAACTTAAACAAGTATATCGAACAGCAAGAAACGTGTATATGCAAAGAATAAAGAAATCAAAGCAGCAATCCTGGGAATGACTTGTCTCTTACACGGGAAATTCGAACCCCTGGGGGGGGGTGTACAAAATCACCATAAACTCCCTGGGGGGAAGTGAACACCGCTACGGAAACCCCACAGGGAAACCTAACCACCACCTGGAGGGACTCAGTCTCAAATATCTTAAACGTTTTTCATCTAAACATTAATCCAACAACTGAGCAGCATGAGATCTGCCGAGAAAATGAAACCTATTGGACTGGACAAGTTGAACCGCAGTTCACACAGGAAGAACTCCTAGCCGCGGCAGCTCTTATCAAAGGGAAAAAAATGTCCGGAGCCCAACTTGTTTGAGCCTGAGATTGTGAAGAAGTTTGTGGAGCTTGCCCCGGAGCTGTTGTTGCACCTATTCAATCTCTGCCGGCACACTGGCAGAGATTGAATAGGTGACTGGAAGACTGGATGACTGGAAGGTTGCAAATATGAAACAGATCCTTAAAAATCCGACAAAACCACCTCATCTACCAAGTTCATACAGGCCCATAGCCCTATTATCTGTATGCAGCAAGCTCCTAGAGCGTCTCCTCTAGTACGGATCCAAAACCACTATGAGAAAGCAAACCTAGTATCACCAAACCAATATGGCTTCAGACTGGGGCATTCCACAGTTGATGCTCTACAGGCACTGCTCACTCAGGCCCGCCAAACAGACAGGAAATACTTCCTGATGATTACAATAGATTTCGTGGGGGGCGTTCGACACACTACGGTGGCCGAGTGTCCTCCGCAGGCTCAGGCAAGCAAAATGTACCGGACAATCTGTTCAATATCATGAAAAGCTACCTCTCAAATAGGGTGATCACAGTAAACGCTCCTTATCCGAAACTCACAAGACGGATACACCATGGCTGCCCCCAGGGCTTAGTCCTGGGACCAACCTTATGGAACTTGGTGATGGACAAATTTCTACACCTTGACCTCGGGGAGGTTTGTTCACAAGCCTTCGCTGATGACCTCATCCTGACAGTGGCTGTAAATTACAGGGCCCCAGCTTGAGACCTTGGCAAACCATGCACTCCAAATCCTCCAGGACTGGGCAAAATCACACTGCTTGACCATATTACCATCGAAAACAAATTCTGGTTCTTAAAGGAACTCTCTGTATAACAAGACCACCACAGATTAAAATTGGAAATAAGATCGTAAAGTTGTTGGAGCAACTCAAATATCTTGGCATAGTACTAGACAGAAACCTCTTTCCAAGCTCATCTCAAATACATAAGAACCAAAGTAAGAAGCCATGGTTGCTAGGATCTCCTGTCGGGACTGGAGTCTCAACAAGCGAACTCTCTCACTGCACTACAAAGCTATCTTCATTCCTGTGATTATGTATGCAGCCGGAGTTTGGTTTAGCAAGGCTATGACTGCAGTAAACAGACAAATCCTGGATTCCACTCAATGCACAATCCTGCTCTCCACTGCTGCACTGTGAGTACTCATGCCCTCCAGGTCCTGGTGGGGAGGCCCTCAACCTGGTGAGAACTGGCATGTTGTATCATCTTTCAAAGGGCGTGTCTCAGACGTGCTTGGGATTCGAGCTGAATCTAACCAACAACCAAAAAATGGAGAAGAGGAGACTTCGAGCACATATGCAGCAGGTGTGGCAGGACCGATGGACAAAGTCAACCAAGGGGGACATCACCAGGAGATTCATCCCAGATATAAGCAGAGTTTATCCAAAATCCCCAACATGGTTTTCTCCAGGTCTGTATGCCATCTATTTGCTTACTGGCCATGGTGCAATAAAGGCAAAACTAACAACCTTTGGCCTAGAAGAGGATCCAACATGCTCCTGTGGAGGAACTGAGGACTGGGATCACCTCATGAATGAGTGCCTCCTCTATGATGACCTCCGCAGCCAGCTTATCACAAAGCTGACTTATATACCAAAAGGCAAAGAAAACCACCTAGTGGATACTAAGGATGAGTATCAAGTTCTCACCAACTATGCACAGCAGCTTTTCTTGAGGAGAAGACAGCTAATCGCAGCAACGTGATAACCAGTGGTGAGCTATAGTGGTCTTGCAAGAGCCCATTGTTATTTTTTTTTGAAAGTATGCAAGCCCATTGTTGAGACGATCATTTATTTTACAAATAAAATCCTGAATACAATTATTGAGTATCCGGAGCCAAATCTACAGAGGAGCGAGGGGGGGCTCCATTCCCACCATTTTAATGGTGCAATCGATCAGTTATGTATTTTAGAATTGCTTCATTTTTGATTTAATTACAGTCCGACCTCTGTTTAACGAACTTCTTTATAGCGAATTTTTTTGATTTCCCTTGATAATTACATTTAAAATAGTTTCTGTTGAACAAAGAAAATTTCCATGTAACGAACGGATTAGGAGAGACAACTGTGTATGCATTATTCTCACCTCTGGCCTTTAGGCAATTTAGGTAATTAGAAAGTGCGAATTAAGGATGAAAGGGATTACTGTTTCACAATGTTAGTGGTGTCCGTAAAACCTATGCAGTCACATACCGAGAAGTTGCGCTAGTCAATATGCTTTCCATAGCCAGTCAGAGGATTAAGAAGATTCTCGACACGGATTATTGCCTTTGTCAACTTGTGTTGTGGTTCCCCTTTACTCCGACAAACGGGCAATAAGTTTTTTGGAGAAGTGAGTGATCCAAGCCTTCCAATAAATTCTCTTGTCTGTTTACATGGTCACAGTAGCAGAATACCATGTCATTCCGAAATTTTGCACTGTTTCAAAGAACTAGTGACAGTAGCAACATAGAGGGGGATTCTGGCAACTAAGAAATTATATAAACTTTATGAAGATGAAATGTTGGCATTTTTTGAAACTTTGTCGAGCCTTTCACTGTGTAGAAAATGTTCTAAAATATAATGGCATACAGACAATAATTAAAAAAAAAAAAAAAACTATCACCAATCTCCAAAAAACTAGTGTAAGTTAAGGATGATTGCTAAAAATGTGGAAACTATAAAGATCGATCGTGTGTTCAGGCCACGATGAGCAGCTTGTAGCTTGCGGACGGCAATTGTGGGTTGGAGGAATTATCCCGCTTTGTGCAAATGTTTTGAATCAGAAGTTTAAATATTCTGGATTATTAATTCGACTTAAATTTGGAATTTCTTAACCATTTAGCACTAATGATCGACATCCTGCAGGAGCTCTCTTACCTTTCAGAAGCTTTACAGAATCACAACAGTAAAAGCATATAAATTAATTATTCGAACTATCAGTGCTATTGCTAATTTGAAAAATTCTGAAGGATATTATGAAGCTAAAATTGAGAGCATGTTGAAGTGGAAAGAATTTGAATGAATCAAAATCGAAAATAAAAAAAATTACCTTGTGACAAGTTATTAATGCAACAGAGTGATTTTAAATTAAATAAAGAAAATAATGATACCATTGAAAGAAATTTTAAACATACGCTACCCGAAATTGTGGAATGTGAAAGAACTTTCGTCTCAGTGGGAAGACGGTGAAAACTGAATAAGAAATTTAAGTTTTCTGATAAAATATGAAATTAAAATTAATGATTTTAGAGATTTTGTCGAAGACAGTTTATCTTTAAAATCAAGTGAAATTACTTTTTTAATGCTCCTAAAAAACCCAAATAACAACAACATAACAACAACCAAGAAAGTGGACAACTTTGCCAATTGCAGATAAAATTAGGATTTTGCAAGCTGTAAATAATGGTGTGCATTCTAAGACTGATATCACCAAACATTCCTAAGAGTACTCTATTCACTATTCTGAAAGATCAGAAAAAGATTGAAAGTTTAAATAAATCTGCCACACCAGGTAGGATTTGTGTATGAAGGGCAAAGTATCCAGATGTTGATAAGGTACTTTTGGAATGGCTAATGATGACACGGGCAAAAAAACGTTTTTGTAGATGGAAATCTTTTAAAAGCTAAGGCTAAATCGTTTGCACACTGAATGGAGATTGAAGAATTTAAAAGTCCATATGGATGGTTTCAGAAATTTAAGACTCAGCATGGCCTGTCTTTCAAAAAAAGTGTGTGGTGAAAGTACAGCCAGGGACATTGATACTACAAAGAAATGTAAAGAAAATCATTTAAAAAATGTTTTGCTAATATACGACCACAATGACATCTTCAATGATGATGAAACTGGACCTTTTAAATTGCTACCAGATAAAACACTTATATTTAAAAGCGAGAAATGTAGTGGCAGAAAAAAAAGGCCAAATAACGGATTACCATTCTCCTAGCACCAAACATGTTGTTGTTGTTGGGTTTTTTGGAGCATTAGCAACTAAGGCCATATTGCTCCGGTGCAGTGGTCATTCCCTGACCTTTCCGCATGCTTCGTATTTGGTGGTGACGGGCTCGAACCCCGGTCTAATCAAGAAGCATGTACTACGCACTGCTGCTCCTTCCCACCTGGCTACGGAGGCGCCGACCCACCAAACATGTCTGGCACAGAGAAGCTTCCTCTTTTAATCATTGGGAAAGCCCAGAAGCCGCAATGTTTTATAGGTTTGAAGACATTACTGACTATGTATCGAGCAAATCAAAATGCATGGATGACACCACAAATCTATGAAGAACAGATCAGACACCTAGATTGCAGGATGAGTTAGAGAATACAAAAATTTTGCTGTTTGTGAATAACTACACCACTGGTTGTCAAGTAAATGACCTATGTGCAATCACTGTTGAGTACCTACCACCAAATATGATGTCAGTTCTTCAGCCACTTCGTCAAAGTTTAATCCAGTATTTTAAGAAAAATTACTGAAAAATACTATTAAACAAAACTGTGCTATGTCTTGAAAGCAAAATTCAATGTGAAATCGACATCCTGCAGGCAATGTGTTTCAGCATGGGATGAAGTTGATGAAAAAGTGATCACCACTGCTTCAAACATGCTGGATTTAATATGGCCTTGGATGATGCAATGTGTGAAATTTCACATGCTTCTTCCTCTATTAATTGTGAAGAACAGTCTGATAATAGGGAAGAAATATTTGAGCATGTGCATCATTACCTAAACTTAGAAGAAAATTTAAGCTTCAAAGATTATACAGAAGTGGATGCGGACATTGAATGTTTCAGGACATGCACGAATGAAGTCAAGGGCAGCCTAACTGCAAAAGTGAAATAACTGCTATCACATACCTTCATAATTCTCTTTTAAAACATGCTCTACCAATGAAACAGCATGTTTTGAAAAAATACTTTTAAAGTACAAAACAATTCTCTTGTTAGGTCTTGATACGTATGCATCCTATGTAGTGAAATTTACAATTTAATTGTAACCTTACTGCACTCTACGATCAATGCAAAATTAACAATCATGATTTTCTTGTTTAATACTACAGTACTGATTATAAATAAAATTATACTATATTGTATTAGTAGAATTACGTTAAATGTAGTTCAAGCTTTTGTTACTGATTTTATGAATGATCAATAAATGTCCTCGATATAACAACTGTTTTCTCATTCCCCTGGGGGGGGGGGGTCATTATACAGGGTGTCCAGGCTAGAGGTATCCAAAAATAACAGCTTATAATACGAGAACCACTCATTACATTTTCTCAAACGAAAGCACAGTCAATAGGAAATCTCTCCACGATTTGTTTTGTCATGCTGTCAAGGTCATTAGTGCAGGCACATCACTAGTAGTTGTGCACACGCAAAAACAGCATAAGAACGGCTATTGCATAAGTCAATGCCTGGTTAGGAGTGCACAAAAGTGGCATCATCTGTCCATTTTTTTCATAGAGCCCACAGTAATGGGACACACTTACCTTGACATGCTGCAGATCTTTGCTGTTCCACAGATTCCCCACGTCTGAGGTTTCAGCAAGATGGTGCTCCACCACACTTCCATCGAGATGTTACCATGTTTTAGACCAACACTTTTCCTGGACGTTGGATCAGAAGAGGAGGCCCAACTGCCTGGCCACCTAGATCTTCGGATATGACTCCATTGGACTTTTTTGCATGGGGCTTTATTAAAGACTGTGTGTACTAGAGAAAAGTTTGGGATTTGGACGATTTGAAACAGCTTATCGTTAAAGCAGTTGCTCTAATGCCTCAGATGTTGGAAAACACTTGACAAGAGCTCGAATATCGTTTTGACATCTGTTGAGCTACAAAAGGTGCCCACATTGAACTTTACTAACCTTCATAAAAACTTGGTGAGTTACTCTGTATAATAACAAAAAAATTATTTTAATACACCTTATAGATGCTGAGTATATGTGTGTATTTTTGGATATCTCTAGCCTGGGCACTTGTATAGAGTTTTGATTGTACTGCACTAAAATGATATAAAAACAACTTAATAAAATAAGCTCAAACCTTAAAGAAGTTCTCAGTAGCACCACCAGCCAGCACACCAAGCTGTGGATTTCCTTTAGATACTGTGCTCTGTGGAAGGAAAGGGTAAAAAAAAGTATTAAAAAGAATTTTATTGCAATTGAAATCAAAATAAAAGGTACTAAAAATTCAAAATAAAAATCAATTGCTTCTATTTTTCATCCTCTTTAAGTACCAAGAGTAACAAGCTAGTTATCACAGTTTTTCTTTATATTTTATAGTAATATACTGTAGTATAATTTGCCATTCCAAAATATCTATGATTAATAATGTTCATAGGAGGATACATAAATGCAATTATCATATATTAAAATGTTTAATGGCATATACAGTATGTGTTACCATAAAAGCCTGAAATCCAGTAAATCCTAGGATTTACCAATTCACTTTTGCCAATTCAATTTAGAAATGTCTAAATTTCTAAATTGAATTTCAAACATTTAAGAAGAATGTTCTGTTTATACTCCAACATGATTAATTGTAAACTCCTCTGACCTAGTGGTCAAGGAGTTTACAAAAGTCTGAAATATCAAAAATGTTCCATATCAATGGTTCATTCACTTTTCTGATTTTTAAACAAGAGTATAGGGACAGACATGGCTGCTATCTCTTCAGGGTTGCCCAGGTAACATATTCACTATAAACGGAATATAGTGAATGTATAACACAGACAACCTTTAATGAAAAATAATTCACAAATTATTATCAAATGGGTTTTAAAAATGTTAACTCTTAAATACTAGGGTTTACTGTATCAGAACAGTAAAAGTCCGAAATAACGTGAAATATAAGTTGACATTTTGGGCTTAATAAACAGGATTTCAGTCAAATAATAGAAACAATTTAGACTTTTACTAATTTGCTTTGGTAGAAGTCCAAATTTCGGGCTTTTACTAAAGTGAATTAGTAAATTCTGTGATTTACCAGATTTGGGACTGTTACAGTAACCTATATTTCATTAGTAAGAATCACTGAAACCAGGTCGTGAATTTTTATAACCAGTGCTTTTTTTGGGACGGTATGCAACAGTATGGCGTACTGGCACCTTTATTAACGGTGACATGTGATATTTGGATGCAGTACACTTTGAAATTTGAAATATTGCGTAAATTTTTTCGCATGTTTACTGACTATTGAAATAAGCTTAAAGTTATTTAACTAAATTTGCATTTTTTACTGTCTATTGTTAAGATATTTTCTATATAAAACTTTATAACCGTTTTTAGAATTCTAAATTACTCAGTTGGACCTCTGTTTAACGAACTCCTTTGATAGCGAATTTCTTTTTTAAATTCTCCTTGGAAATTATATTTAAAATAGTTTCCGTTGCGTGAAGAAAATTTTCATATAACGAATGGCTTAGGAGAGACAACTGGGTACGCACTTTTTGCACTTCTGGCCTTCAGGCAATTTAGGAAATTAGTGCTGCTGCTAAGCAAGAATTGAGAGAGCTAAAGGGGTTAATCATTCTACAACTTAGTGGTACCCGGTAAAACCTATCCGACCACCTGTCTGTCCCACATATGGAGAAGTTGAGCTGGTCAACAGTGAGCAGATCAAGCAGTATTCCCAATGGGCTCTGGTCCACCTTCTACTGCAGTGGTATCCAACTTTTTCCTGTACAGGGGCCATAATCAAAGTTTGATTTCTTTCAGGGGGCCACACTGAGTGATTCGAGAAAATTAGTGTGTTACATTTTCCATATCTTGTTACATGTAAAAGGAAGTTTGTTTTCATGTTACCGTTTTTTATTTTCAGGTTATATATAAAAAAAATGCAAATTCACAATGCTTTTATGTGTATGTCACTAATTTATTTTTTAGATTTTATTAAAATAAAAAAAATCACTTACTTTTGTTTTTCAAAAAAAATACCTTGCTTTTGCCTTTCAATGCTAACTTTAGAAAATTTACAACCTGAAAGGATCACTGCTTAAGATGAATATAAGGTGAATAAATAAAAATAATGATACACATAAAATTGAAAATATTCGAAAATTTTATTAAGCACAATACACAATTACATTTACTAAACAAATTTAATGAGAAAAATTTTTTGATAATTAGCAAAATTTAAAATGCTGTTTTAATTCACTTTCCGCGTGGGTTGTAGGCTGAACACTGCTGTGAATTGACTGTAAGCACCTAAGTTCTAGAATTAGCAGAGAGAGTGATTTTCTTTTAGCCCGACAAATAGTGATGTTGTTTCTCAGAAGTGCGTTATCGACATTTTTCTGTAAATTTTCCCTATCTCTGTTTACATGGTGACAGTAGCTGAATATCTGAATAACACCGACATTTCTGAAGTTTCAAAAAAAAAAAAAATTCAAATTTAAGAACTAGTGACAATATCGATGATAAGAGAAGTAAAATGAGGACAACGAAAGTATTAAACCTTCTAAACGTGAAATGTTGACATTTGGTGAGAATGAAGTTAGAAAATTGTCAATTAAGTTTCAGTTAAATGAAAGAGATACAATTTGTGCATTTCGGGAATACCTAATCAAAAAGACAGTTTCGGAAAAATTGAACAGCATTTGATGAATGCTCTGAGTATGATACCAATTTCATCGAGTGAATGCGAACGAGGATTTTCACAAATGAATCTGATCGTCAGCCCGACCAGAGCTTCGTTGATAACAAAAACAATTTCTTCACTATTATTTCTTAAAATTTTAGGCCCACCGCTGATATGCTTCGATCCAGCAAAATATGTCAATTCGTGACTGCTTCGGAAACAACATTCAGCATCAGACACAAACAGAAAGAAAAGAAGTCGGCATAGTGTGTTGGATGAGAACTCAATAAAAATTTGGAATATTCTATAAAAACTTTCTTATGAAATTATTTTTACTTATTTTTTTCTAATTTTTACTTATTTTTACACATTTAATTACGTTTTATATACTTCAATAATAAATTTATGCTTAATAAACTGTGTGTTAATATACTTAATTTGTTTTTCTTATTCCAAAAACATTACTATTAAAGTAACAATATCAGGCAATTATTTTTTAAAGCACTGTACTTTTCATGTCCTTTTAATTTTCAATTTTTCATGATAGCAAAGGATGAGTACCGGCACCTATTTTTTTTTACAAAAAAAGCACTGGTTATAACAATGCTGGTGTTGATTTGCAAACTGGACTTAATTCGTATTTCGATTAATTCGTATTCGAAAATAATTTAAACTAATCAGATTTTAAACTTTATTTTAAAGTTTAAAACAAGAAACTACATGTTTACCTCCATGAGAGCAAAGCTATCAGGGAAAGGATTTGTAGAAGTAGATGTGCTTGCTGACTGAGTTCGGTCCTGGATAATCAAAGAAGCTAGACTGGAGATGTACATACACACAACAACTAAAGTAAATATCCACCAAACTGTTGTAACAAACCGGTGTGATATTGACCTACATAAGAAATTACATAGTCTAAAGTTTAATATAATTTTTAAAAATTTGTCAAAAGTCATAACATTTGTATTTCATCAAAGATAATTGTTAAATATTATGCAAGGGATGTTCAGTAAGTAAGGTACAAATGAGCACAGAAAGAAATGGATATGGAATATGTACAAAAGAAAATGTAATTTTCTTGCCTAATAGTATAAAAGCTACAATATGGGCAAGCAGTGCACTTTGTCATATATTCATATGCATTTATCCCAGGGGCTCACATCTGGTGAGTATGGGCTTAGCAAATCGAGGGTCCTGAGCTGGTTATCATCATTCGGGAATTCGTGCAGAATAAGCCTCAAGCTTCCTCACATCATATGGCTAATAATAATGAAACATAAGCAAAAATAATGATAATGAAAAGCATCACCCAGTTTTTGCATATAAAAAGATGCATGCCCATAGAAATTCACCTTGAGAGATGTTGTTCATTAAAAGAGATCAAGATGATAAATATTCTATACAAAGACAGCTCTGTAACCCTAAGGATTTTATACATGTTATATGCAGTGTTTTCTCATTACCTTCTGTACTAAGAAAGACCAAGTTTGCTGTGAAAATGTGCAATCTTTCTCCATGATGGTGTCATACAAAACCCAATAATGGTTCAAACAGCACTGAACAGAGGTTACGGCAAATCCATAACCATTAGACCAGTGTTTCCCAAAATACTGAGATCTCCGGACCCCTTCAAAAATCAAATAAGTTTGCAGAGGTATTCTGTGTGTTATCAGACACTCAGTCTAAAACACTGATGGATCCAATATCTTTCTATTACAGAAGATTTAGGAGAAGTCCGGTTGGCCTGCCTCTCTAAAATCCACTCGTGCACACCTCCTCGATGGTAAGCCCAGTTACGTCACTTAGGTAGGTGGCAATGAACGTGTAGAGGGGTTCTCTTCAAGATGCCTAGTCAGTGTGAAGATAAAAGACCAAACCCTCCAGCATATGACAGCACAACGAAACAAATGGCCCTCAGACCCCAGCAGCTTTCACTCCTCCTCTTACGGCAGCAAGAGGATCACAGTGGAAGCAGAGGGTGTTAAGAATCTCTGGGTATGACCAGGCTGCCATGCACAAAAACTGAACTTGGCCTGTTACAACGTAAGATCACTCATCGGTGAAGACAGGATATTAGAGCTGGAAAAGGAATTAAAAAATGTGAATTGGAATATCATCGGTTTGGCTGAAACAAGAAGAAGAAATGAATCATTTATAAGTTTATCAAGTGGAAATCTGCTGTACACCAATGGAAACAGTGAAAAAGGAGTGAAGGTGGAGTTGGGTTTCTGGTCCATAAAGATTTAAAAAACAACATTTTGGAATTCAAATGTACATCACCAAGAGTGTCAAGACTAATACTCAGGATTTCTAAGAGGTGCAAGCTAAAGGTTATAATGATTTATGCACCAACATCGAGCCATGATGATGAATAGGTTGAAGAAATGTACACCGAAATTGAGTTTTCTAGATGAGCAGAAAACCCAATACACTATCATTATGGGGTACTTCAATGCTAAGGTTGGAAAAAGACATAACAGCGCAGAGAGGGGAACTATAGGAAATTTTGGAATTGGTGAAAGAAATGAAAGAGGTGAAAGACTTGTGGAATTTGCAGAATCTCAAGGATTGTCATTAATGAACACTATTTTCAAGAAAAGGCTGAACAGAAAGTGGACATGGAAGAGTCAAAATGGATTAACAACTAATGAAATCGACTTCATACTCACTAACAGAAGATATATCGTGAATGATGTTACCGTCCGGAATAAGGTAAATGTTGGAAGTGATCACAGAATGGTAAGATGCACAATTGATATAGATGTAGGAAAGGAAAGGAAAAAACTGACGAGTAAATAACACAAAGGTCTTTGAGATAACAGAAGAGGAGAAAAAGCAGTATGCACTGAAACTTAAGAAAAAATCTGAGCTTCTGCAGACTGCTCAGTACCAAGATATCGATGAGGAATATTACAAATGAAATCCAAAGAAATAAAAAATGATGAACCGAAGGCGACAAATGAAGAGCAAGATAAACACTGACAAGGAGAAAATTGAGTATACCGAGTTATGCAAAGCCATTAGAAAGAGACTCAGAGAGGACATAAGAAGATTTAACACAAGAAAAGTAGAACAAGTATTAAGGGAAAACAAAGGATTTAAATCAGCAGCCATGAGCAGTAATACAGAAATACAAATAATACTGAAACTGAAGAATAGCGATGGTGTACTTTTAAATAGAAGAAGACTACTATAGAGAATTATACAAGGAGTGAGGGAATGATGCCAGCAGTGGGGAAGATGGATCGCAAATTAGCAACACATATGACATACCCGATATTCTTCCTGATGAGGTAGAACATGCATTGAAGAAAATGAAGAATCGGAAAGCCCCAAGGGAAGATGAAGTTACTGTAGAGTTGTTAAAATTGGGAGGAAGAGACAACACAAAAACTGGCAAGACTTTTCACAAAGTGCATTAGAAAAGGTGTGACGCCTAACCAGTGGAATAATGCAATCATAATTTTGCTGCATAGGAAAGGAGATAAATCGGAAATTGGAAATTATAGACCAATTAGCTTGTTATCCCACATCTACAAGTTGTTCACAAGGGTCATTACTAAAAACAGATTAGAAAGAATACTTAATGAGAATCAACCGAAAGAGTAAGCTGGCTTTAGGACAGGATTCTCAACTAGATCACCTTCACGTAATATCACAGCTAATGGAGAAAGCAAATGGATATAAAACACCATTATGCCTGGCATTTGCGGATTATGAAAAGGCATTTGACTCCATACAGCATAAGGCAATGTTTCTGACACTGGAAAGACAAGGCATAGATACCCCATATATTATGATTTTGAAGAAAATATATGAGAGTGCTACCTCCTTTATTAGACTAGACAAAGACAGTAGGAAATTTAAATTCGAGAAAGGAGTTCGACAAGGAGACACAATATCTCCGAAGCTGTTTACTGCTGCCCTTGAGGAAGCTTTCAGAAGATTAGACTGATTGCAGAAAGGAGTCAATGTGAATGGAGAGTACCTAAACCATTTACAATTTGCAGTTGACACTGTCGTCATAAGCCATGATCCCAAAGAATTAGAGGAAAATCTGAATCAGTTATGCACAATTAGTAAGGATTTGGGACTAAAGATGAATATGGCTAAAACAAAAGTAATGATGAACAAGTATGCCACAGAAAGGGACATATGATTGAAGGAGCAGTAATTGAAAAGGTGGAGTCATATACTTATCTGGGACAAGTTATTAGTTTGTAATAATGATAAATGGCTGGAAGATAAGGGAAGAATAAATTTTGGATGGATAGCATTCAGGAAATATAGTCACATACTGAAGAGCAATATCCCAGTTTGTCTGAAATGTAAAATAATAAACCAATGTATACTTCCCACCATGGCTTATGGAAGTGAAACTGAGCACTCACCCCAAAAGAATGGAAGAGAAGCTGAGAACTACACAGCAAAGAATGGAATGAATTATATTGGGAATCAGACTGTTAGATAAGAAGAGAAACACATGGATTAGGCAGCAAACTCAAGTAAAGGACATTCTAATCAAAACTAAAGAACTAAAATGGTCTTGGGCAGGACACATAGCTCGAAGACAGGATGACAGATGGACTAAGAAAATAACAGAATGGTACCCAAGAGGAGCTAGAAGAAAACCTGGAAGATAATGGCAGAGATGGATAGATGAAATTCATGAGTTCGTGGGTAGTAAATGGATGGCCATTGCACAAAACAGAAGGAACTGGAAAGTTGCTGGAGAGACCTTCATCCTGCAGTGGATTGAAAATGGCTGATGATGATGATGATATATATGCATATGTTTCTCTGTGTGTGTATATACTGTATATGTATGAACACTGGGTTTTCTGAAAAGAAAATTCAGATTTATGTTTAAAACAACTGAACTCTATTCTTATTTTAACATAAATAAATAATAATAACTTTATTTATCATCAATTTGCTATACATAGAATGAATAAATTTTGGATTCATTTTGGAGGTGCCCAGGGGTCCACTGGGTGCCTCCATAGCCAGGTGGGCAGGAGCAGCAGTGCGTAGCACACGCTTCTTGATTAGACCGGTGTTCGAGCCTGTACCCACCAAATATGGAGGATGCGGAAAGGTCAGGGAATGACCACTGCATATACCCAGAGCAATATGGCCCTAGTTGCTAATGCTCCTTATAATAAGGAGGCTCCTAAAAAAAAAAAAAACACACAAAACAACAATAACAGGGGTCCATGGATCCCAGTTTCAGAAACGCTGCCCTGGACATCTCTTTTAATGTGTTAGGGAAGAAACTTAAGGAAGCAATTAGAAAAGTTATGTGATGTCATATAGATGGTCTGATTACAATTTCTTCTCGGTCAGTACGTGTCCATGCACTTATCCCAAACTACTGGCAGACAAGTGCTCAAACTATGGCGGTGATTATTATGTAACCACCAACACTGCTTTCTCCTCAAGTGATCCAATGATGCTACTAGTAATCATAATAAGATTACTGTCACTGATCTATCATGCAAAGTTTAATGAATTTGCTGAGGCCTGTGAGAGAGAATCTAGTTGGTTAATGCCTTCAGCACTGTTTCTAAAGAAACTTAAACATGAAGAACAAGAGATTGCACTAAAGTGCATAGCTGCAGTGGCTAGAAACTTTGAGGGGAAGGGGATATCTTAAGAGCACATATGCCATATAGGGACAAAAATACTTTCAATAGTTTATTGAAAATAATTCTGAGGGATTCAATCAAATACAGGCTAAAACATTTAATGATAAACTGTAGAATTTTGTCTGTCTTCATATTATCAGTTGCAGGCAATTGATTAATGACAGTTACGAGTTTAAGTGTTAAGATTTGAATGATTGCAAGTGCAAGTGCATCTTGTTAAGGGGTGATCTTTTCTGACCAATCTGATTAGATATTATGATACAATAACAAAGAAATTGGATACAAAAAATTATTTTGATATCATACGCTTGGATTTCAGGAAAGATTTTGATACTGTTGCACATAAAAGACTGCTGTACAACTTTAGAGTAGTGTGCCATTAAGAGCAAGTTACTGCTCTGGATAAAGGCATGGTTGGGTGGAAGAAGACATAGTGGTTATTAACGGACACTGCTCTTCATGGACTAATGTTATTAGCGGAGCCCCCAGGGTTCAGTGCTGGGCCCATGTTGTTTTCTAAATTTATTAATGATATTGAAGAAGTTATATCAGGCTTAATGTCAATGTTTGTAGATAATAAAGTGGTTGGCAAGGTGGCCAATGACAGTAACAAGAGTAAGCTACTGCAACAAGATCTAGAAAAATTAGGTAAATGGGCTGAGAAATGGCAGTTGAAGTTTAGCACTCATACTACATATGAATAGCAGTAATCCAGGATTAACGTACCAACACACAGGGCAATGGAAAATGAAGGCGACCTGGGGATAATTTGTGCAGTCAGATATGAAGTTCTCTGAGCAATGCAGACAGGCTACCAGGACAACTCATTGAGTTTTGTTTATGATATATGAGAATTTTGCTAGGAGGGACAAGGTGGTGATTATTCCATTGTATAAGGCAACAGTTACACTGCATCTTGAGTACCACATATAGGGCTGGAGATTTCATTTTAGGAAGAATGTAGATCTGCTGGAACAGATGCAGAGAAGCACAATGAGACTGGTGCAGGGAACAATATGGTGATCTTACCAAGACAGGCAAGTTCTGCAAATTGCAGCATCTTGAGACTAGGTACCTGCAAGGTGATCTGAAGGCTTTGAATGGATTGAGTAGGCTCAGCACTGATGGTATTCTTCCTCTTGCTCACACTACATATGAGGAGCCATAAATTCGGACTGAGGAATGATGGTTGCCGGATAGATGTGCTGAGGTTTGCCTTCAGTCAGTGGATGGTTGATTGTTGGAACAAACTTCCATCTGGCGTTGTGGAAGTGGATAGATTCAAAGAACTAGACAAATTATTGGAGAGGTGGAACAAGTGATGTGGAGGCTTTTTCTTCTTTTTGTTTTTTTTTTTGGCTGGTGCTTTATAAGCTTGCTTTCTTGTATCATATGCCACTAATAATAATAACTTGTTGCCTTCTTCAAAATTGTGCAATATATTCCATCAGAATAAGCCCTAGAAAGTGTGGGCCCTATTCAGAGTGGTTTTGTGGAACCTCCTATTATGGATATGTTTTATCTTATTATCATTATTATTGAAAATATGTGTGCCATTTGCGTTATATTTTTCAAACAATGTGCATGACAAAGGACTTTTGCAAGGCGATTACTGTTAAACACACACACACAAAAAAAAAAAAAAAAAAAGCCCTCAGGTGGAGGGCCTAGTTGGGTCCAATCAGCTTAATTGGCCTAAGACCAGCCCTGGATTCCATCCAAACTTCTTGATCAAAGTGCATGGAGAAACATTTTGGTGTGTGTGTCGGGGGGGGGGGGGAATAAGGCGGCAGACTTTCTTACCAAGTGTCATTTCAAGATGATGTAAATGAATTGAAGGTTTGGCTTGAGACAGCTAAGACTGGCTCATGCTTTAAAGTACATGATTCATTCTGTCTTTTCCACTGTTTATGGAGCTGTTGATTATGCTAAAACTATTGCTCATCAATGGAGTCTGCTGTTTTCTTGAATTAGTTATTTGAAAAAAAAAAAGACAAGATGAGTTGAGTATCATGTTGCTCAAGTGCTTATTATTTTTATATAGAATTGAGATGAGATAATGTAGTCTTCAGTTTTAAAATGCAGGTTTATTTATATTGGCACAATGTCATTTTTAGGGTGATAGCCATGAGTTTAGAAAAGTAGCATTCAAGAGAACTTGAATTATACTAAACTTATCTCTTTGAGGTAAGTTTAGTACACTTCAAGTTTAACTGTATTTTGATTAAAATTTAAACTTGATCAGACTGAAAAACTATTTCTGATATTAAATAAAGCCCACAATTTAAACACAGGACAAAATCAAAATAGTTGTTACTTCTGGTCAGAAGGTTATTATTATTATTTGGACATATTCCCAGTGGGAAAAGGTTATTTAGTATTCTTGTTTTCAGATGCAAGTTCTGGGGGGATAGCTTTGGTGTTTCAAAAGTTTAAAGGTCAGAATAGGAGGTGGATGGGAAGAATGTATACATCTGCTGCATCTGTGTGAGTGGAATTAAATTGATATGATGCAATCAGCTCTTCAAATTTGGTGGAATGACCTGTGAATTATTTAGTTATAATTACCTGTGGTGTGTTATACAACAACCCAACTCATCTTGACATGAGCAAAGAATTATACTGTAGCCAGATGAAAGTGAAAAATTCAACTCGTTTTAGTCAAACCAAGTTCCTATTGGGCACACCACACCACATCAAAATTATGCAAGACTAAAAGCTATTCTAGAGTTTAAGCTTATCACAGATACTATGCACATAATAAGAAGATATACAGACTTGTAAGTGTCGAAATTTTTTTTAGCACATTCCCTGTCTTTGTGATTTATTTCTGCTTGCTCTGGAAATATCCTCTTGTGAAATCCTAACTGGAATTGTTGCACATTCATGGCTTCAGTATTATCAAACATGAGTTCAAACAAGAGAGCTCTTTGTATGGTGGGACTCTATTAACATGTTCACTGCTACCTATATTTGAGAGAGCCCATTCAATGTGCTGTAATTTTTGGAATGTTGAAAAATAATAACATTACAAATATTTATAAATAATGGTTGGAAAGTAAAATTATGGAATTCATAGCTAAAAGCAAACACTCACTTTTGGGCTGAGCTGAAAATCAGAACAAAACTCAAAATTTTAATGGAAGTTTATTCTATTCTATGTAAAAAAACTAATCTCAACACAAGCAAAAAAACAAAAAAATATGCCTATAAACAAAGCCAAACTATTGATGCTAATACCTTACGGTTTGATCAGTGTGCCAACAGAATCAAGCAGTTCATTTCATGTGCCTTTACTTTTGCACCACTCATATATTGACTGCTTAAGAATGATCACACCTACACTGCGCTCCACTTTATTAGGTACACCCCTGCTGTGCACACAAACGGTTTGTCCCACACCGTTGCAAGTCACATGACCACGGTTGTGGATATAAATGCAGCAGAATAACCTTTTTAGTATCAGTTAAGCATACAAACCATAGCAAGAATGGGGAAAGGGAGTGATCTAACGGACTTTGAACGTGACATGGCAGTAGGTGCAAGATGTGCTGGACAAAAGCATCTCTGCGATGGCAGTTCTGAACTTTTCACACACCACAGTTTCAAGGGTGTATCGAAATGGTGCAACGAACAGAAAACATCCTCTCAACGGCACTCCTCTGGAAGAAAATCACTTGTTGATGAGAGAGGTCAGAGGAGGATGGCTAGAATTGTGCAAGCAAACAGATGGGCCACAATGTCACACATCACATCAGAATACAACATTAGTGGGCAGAACAAAATATTGCAACGGACCACTAGTCGCACTTTGTCGTGAATGGGCTATAACAGCCAACGGCCACATCGCGTACCTTCATCAATGAAGAACAAGAGAGCACGAACATGACAATGACTTTTCTTTGCTGCAGTGGCCCGCTCAATCTGCGGATCTCAATCCTATTGAACATCTTTGGGATGAGGCACAGCAATACCAGCACTGGACTATTGAGGATTGGAAAACAGTTGCTTGGTCTGATGAGTCGAAGTTCCTGGTGCATCATGTTGATGGAAGGCTCAGAATTTGGCAAAAACAACATGAATCCATGGACCCATCAAGTCTGACGACTACTGTGAAAGGTGGTGGGGGCAGTGTTATGGTGTGGAGAATGTTTTCTCGACACACGTTGGGTCCATTGATATCCATAGATTCACATCTGAACGTCATATCCTACCTAAACATTGTTGCTGACCAAGTGCATCCATTCATGTTGACAGTTTATCCTCAATCAGATGGTTACTTCCAGCAGGATAATGCACCGGTGTACAAAGCCCGAATCACTATGGAATGGTTCCAGGAACATGACAATGACTTTTCTTTGCTGCAGTGGCCCGCTCAATCTGTAAATCTTAATCCTATTGAACATCTTTGGGATGAGTTGGAAATGGCTGTTCACTGCAGGCCTACACCTCCATTGAATTGCAAAGAACTGTGTGACACACTCATGTCTGCATGGTACTCCATTCCTGCACAATGTTTTCAGAATCTTGTTCAATCCATGACTAGATGAATTCAGGCTGTTTTAAGGCAAAAGGAGGCTCAACATGCTACTAGGCAGGTGTACCTAATAAAGTGGCAGCACAGTATATACGCATTACAGCACAGCACTTGGGGTATCGTTGAATACTTATACATGTCGATGCAGTGAACATGTTAAATACAAGTGAATCCCATTCACTAAGTTCATATACCAAAAGGATTTTCCTCCTTTGTAAGTGACTAGTTTTGAATATATTTATATAGATAATAAAATGAAATTAAAATAACATCATTTCAAAGATCAGCATATGGGTAAACAACAGAAAAGGAAAGTAAAAAGAGAATTTCATTTATTTAACTACACAATAACTCTTATATTCCTGTTGCATCATCTCAAAATTATTAAGCTGACATATAGAAGTTTAAGGATACATACCTGGGATAAATGCCTGTGCCTCTCAGAAACAAAGAACCTAAGGCAAACCAAAAGCTACTACTTATAGACAGCCTGTCAGATTCCTTTGTCTCAACAGATCTAATTCTGTCAGGAGCTCCATTAAATCGACTGACAAAGTAGATGAAGAAGCTAATGGCAATATATGCCACTATAAGACAAATCCATACATCGTATGAGAAGGCATGAAGGAAAAAGAAAGGTGATGTTCCTAGTATAGATGCTGAAGTAGACTCTGAAGCTACTTTTTTTATCAATGCATTGAGCCCAACAGTCATGAATGGTTTGGAAAAATCCACAACAGCTTCTCTGGCAGAGGTAATAGTCAGTGGAGCTACTGCCATATCAGCCTCCTGTTAGTAGAAAAGAGCAGCAACTTAATAATTAATGATATAATTTGTTTCTTAAACAAAAAAATTACATTACACAAGGTTACTGTTATACAAATATAGGTAATACATAATTTATTATTATTACTAATCGGAAAAATTTTGTATAAAAGATGTTTACAGACTTGTGACAATTTTTATATTTATTTTTGTAGGTTGAAAAACACATTGAAAAATTTGAGACAATATTAGAGAGCTGATTTTTAAGAATGTTAAATTCCCTGAGTACAGTCCCACCTCTCAAATCTAGCAATCCATTATCCTGCACTACCCAATTTCTAACTATTTTTAGGAAAAGGAATCAATCTAGCAAACCACCCAAGAATTAGCAAGTTTAGTTTCAAGCTATTATCTGCCCCAGCAGCACATCAGAAATGTAGTGCAAGGTGAAAGGTTTACCTCAAAATCACAGGTTTTTACTTTCTTTAAAGGTCACGGGATTGTCTACTGGACATTGAGCTCCAATCTTATGAACAAGAGTAGAGCTCACTGATAATTAGCAATGCAGGTTTGGTTTTTTTAGGAGCATTAGCAACTAAGGCCATATTGCTCCGGGAATATGCAGTGATCATTCCCTGACCTTTCCACATCCTCCGTATTTGGTGGGTACAGGCTCGAACCCTGGTCTAATCAAGAAGCGTCTACTATGCACTGCTGCTCCTGCCCACCTGGCTACGGAGGTGCCTATTTGAGCTATTAACTTCTACGACAGATGGAAGTTTCTTCCAGAAATCAACCACTTAGATAAAGGCAAACTTCCGCACATCTATCCTACAACTGACTTTCCTCAATTTGAATTTATGTCTTCTTGGGCGATTATTCTGAGCAAGAATCCCATCAGCATTCAGCATGCTCAAACCATTCAAGGCTTTATACACCTCAATCAGATCATCTCGCAGGTGCCTAGTCTCCAGACACTGTAATTTGCAAAACTTAAGCCTTTCTTCGTAAGAGCAACCCTTTGTTCCATTCACTAATCTTGTTGCCCTTCTCTGTACTTGTTCCAACAGCTCTACATCCTTCTTAAAATGAGAACTCCAGACCTGTAGACAGTACTCAAGGTGCGGCCTGACCATTGCCTTATACAAGGGGATAATCACCTCCTTATCCCTGCTAGAAAAAGTCCTGCATATCATTGACAAGACACCATGCAGACTGTCTTTTGCATACCATCTGCACTGCTCAGAAAACTTCATATCTGCCAGCACAATTACCCCCAGGTCCTTTTCACTCTCTATCACTGTTAGTGTAGTACCACACAGTTGATACGTTACTCTGGGGTTACTGCTCACTATGTGCAGTACTTTACATTTATAAATGTTAAACTTCAGTTGCCACCTCTCAGGCCATCTACTCAACTTTTCTAGATCCTGTTGCAGCAGCGCACTGTCAATAGTGTCATTAACAACCCTGCTGACCTTCGTATCATCTGCAAACTTGGACATTAGGCCTGAGATACCATTATCAGTATCATTAATGAATTCAGAAAACAACAATGGACCCAACACTGAACCCTGGGGGACTCCACTAATAGCATTAGTCCATGAAGAGCAGTGTCCATTGATTACCACTCTCTGTCTTCTCCCATTCAACCATCCCTCTATCCATAGCAGCAATTTGCCACACTACTCCAATTTGTGCAGTACTCTTCCATGTGCAACAGTATCAAAAGCCTTTCTAAAATCGAAATATATGATATCAAAATTATTCTTTGCATCCAGTTCCTTTGTGACTACATCATAGTATCCAATCAAATTGGTCAGACAAGACTTCCCCTTCACAAACCCATGCTCTGTCCGAGCTATAACTGAAGTCTTGTCTAGATGATCCTGCAATGCTTCTTTCACCAGCGCCTCCATTAATCTCCCTTGAACAGAAGTTAATTAACTGGTCTGTAATTACCTGTGTCTCCCTTTGATCCTCCTTTGAGGATTTGGGTCACATTTGCACATCTCCAGTCCATGGGTACCTCCCCTGAGTCCAAGGAAGCTCTCATAATTATGGCTAAGGGTTTGCTTACTTCCTTTGCTGCCTCCTTTAATATAACTGGATAGATTCCATCCACCCCAGGTGCCTTTCTTGTGTTTATCTTCAACAATTTCTCCTCCACTTTACTCTCAGTTATTACAAGATTATCTAGATTACCGCCAGAGTTTAATACACCTCTGGTAGTCCCCTCCGTGAATAACTCCTCATGTGTGAATGTAGATGCAAAATATTCATTTAGTTTGTTAGCTACCTGAGCAGGATCATCAACAGTTGAACCATCGATATCAAGTGGACCAATCTGATTCATTCCCCCTTACTTTTAGAGTTTACATAAGTAAAGAACTCTTTGCTGTTTTTCTTTGCATCCTTTGCCAAAGATTTCTCGTAATTTGCCTTTGCCTGCCTAACCTCCTTTGTGACTTGGTTACAGACCAGCTTATATCTATCATAGGCTTCTGTGTCACCTGTTAATTTATTAGCATTAGCATTAGTAGAGGCATTTGATGCAAGAAAGCAAGCTTATGCAGCATCAGCCAAAAAAAAAAAAAAAAACCCACTTCCACTTCACCCCTCTGTTCGTTCAAAATACCTGTCCAGCTGAGCCTTAAACTTATTTAGGCTATCAACCTCCACAACAAGGGATGGAAGTCTGTTCCACCAACCAACCACCCACTGGCTAAAGGCAAATTTCCGCACGTCTATCCTACATCTGTCTTTCCTCAATTTGAATTTATGCCCTCTCAGGTGATTATTCTGAGCTAGAGGAAGAATCCCATCAGCATTGAGCATGCTCAAACCATTCAAGGCTTTATACACCTCTATCAGATCACCTCACTGGTGCCTAGTCTCCAGACACTGTAATTTGCAAAACTTGAGCCTTTCTTCATAAGAGCACCCCTTTGTTCCATTCACTAATCTTGTTGCCCTTCTCTGTACTCGTTCCAGCAGCTCTACATCCTTCTTGAAATGAGGCCTCCAGACCTGTATACAGTACTCTAGGTGTGGCCTGACCATTGCCTTATACAAGGGAATAATCACCTCCTTATCCCTGCTGGAAAAATTCCTGTATATCATTGACAATACTCCATGAGCTACTCTTGCAGCCCATCTGCACTGCTCAGAGAACTTCATATCTGCCTGCACAACCACCCCCAAGTCCCTTTCATTCTCTACCACTGTCAGTGTAGTACCACAGAGTTGATACGTTGCTCTGGGGTTGCTGTTTCCCCATGTGTAGTACTTTACATTTGTCAATGTTAAACTTCATTTGCCACCTCTCAGCCCATCTGCTCAACCTTTCCAGATCCTGTTGCAGCAGCATAGTGTCAGTAGTGTCCTTGACAACCCTGCCAACCTTTGTGTCGTCTGCAAACTTGGACATTAAGCTTGATATACCATCATCAATATCATTTATAAATACAGAAAACAATAATGGACCCAACACTGAGCCCTGAGGGACTCCACTAATAACATTAGTCCACGATGAGCAGTGTCCATTGATTACCACTCTCTGTCTTCTCCCCTTCAACCACCCCTTTATCCATAGCAACAATTTGCCTCCAATGTCACACTGCTCCAATTTGTGTAGCAGTCTTCCATGTGCAACAGTATCAAAAGCCTTTATAAGATCCAAGTATATAATATCAAAGCTATTCCCTGCATCCAGTTCTTTTGTGAGTGCATCATAGTATCCAATCAAATTGGTCAGGCAAGACTTCCCCTTAACAAAACCATGCTGTGTCCGAGCTATAACTGAAGTCTTGTCTAAATGATCCTGCAGTGCTTCTTTAACCAGTGCCTCCATTAATTTTCCTGGAACAGAAGTTAAGCTCACAGGTCTATAATTACTTGTGTCAGCCTTTGATCCTCCTTTGTGAATTGGGGTCACATTTGCACATTTCCAGTCTATGGGTACCTCCCCTGAGTCCAAGGAAGCTCTCATAATTATGGCTAAGGGATTGCTTACTTCCTTTGCTGCCTCCTTTAATATAACTGGATAGATCCCATCCACCCCGGGTGCCTTTCTTGTGTTTATCTTCAACAATTTCTCCTCCACTTTACTCCCAGTTATTTCAAGATTCTCTAGCTTACTGCTAGAGTTGAATACACCTCTGGCATTAACCTTGCTGAATAACTCCTCATGTGTGAATGTCGATGCAAAATATTCATTTAGTTTGTTAGCTACCTGAGCAGGATCATCAACAGTTGACCCATCAATATCAAGTGGACCAATCTGATTCATCCCCTTCCTTCTAGAGTTTACGTAAGTAAAGAACTCTTTGCTGTTTTTCTTTGCATCCCTTGCCAAGGATTTCTCATAATCTGCCTTCGCCTGCCTAACCTCCTTTGTAACTTGGTTGCATATCAACTTGTATCTATCATAGGCTTCTGTGTCATGTGTTAATTTGTAAGTATCCCATGCATTTTTCATCTCTGCCATGTGCCTCATTAGTTCATCTGACATCCATTTTGG